>NW_024608433.1:57500-62636 GCF_018296145.1 Oncorhynchus tshawytscha
GAGAGAGAGGACTGGATAACACTCAGTCATCCTTTTTTTGTCTCTGATTGGTTAGGTCAGGGTGTGATGTGGGGGGGGCATTCTATGTTTTGTTTTCTATGTTTCTTTATTTCTATGTTTTGGCTGGGTATGGTTCAGGGACAGCTGTCTATCGTTGTCTCTGATTGGTTAGGTCAGGGTGTGATGTGGGGTGGGCATTCTATGTTTTGGCTGGGTATGGTTCAGGGACAGCTGTCTATCGTTGTCTCTGATTGGGAACCATACTTAGGTAGCCCTTTTCCCTCCTTTCAGTGTGGGAAGTTAACTTTGTTAGTGGCTCTTTGCCCTGTAAGCTTCACGGTTGTGTTTTTATAGAGCTCTGGTCAAAGTAGTGCACTATGTAGGCAATAGGGTGTTATAGAGCTCTGGTCAAAGTAGTGCACTATGTAGGGAATAGGGTGTTATAGAGCTCTGGTCAAAGTAGTGCACTATGTAGGGAATAGGGTGTTATAGAGCTCTGGTCAAAGTAGTGCACTATGTAGGGAATAGGGTGTTATAGAGCTCTGGTCAAAGTAGTGCACAGTATGTAGGGAATAGGGTGTTATAGAGCTCTGGTCAAAGTAGTGCACTACAGTATGTAGGGAATAGGGTGTTATAGAGCTCTGGTCAAAGTAGTGCACTACAGTATGTAGGGAATAGGGTGTTATAGAGCTCTGGTCAAAGTAGTGCACTATGTAGGGAATAGGGTGTTATAGAGCTCTGGTCAAAGTAGTGCACTATGTAGGGAATAGGGTGTTATAGAGCTCTGGTCAAAGTAGTGCACTACAGTATGTAGGAATAGGGTGTTATAGAGCTCTGGTCAAAGTAGTAGGGAATGTTATAGACTATGTAGGGAATAGGGTGTTATAGAGCTCTCAAAGGTCTATGTAGGGAATAGGGTGTTATAGAGCTCTGGTCAAAGTAGTGTACTACAGTATGTAGGGAATAGGGTGTTATAGAGCTCTGGTCAAAGTAGTGCACTATGTAGGGAATAGGGTGTTATAGAGCTCTGGTCAAAGTAGTGTACACATGTATGTAGGAATAGGGTGTTATAGAGCTCTGGTCAAAGTAGTGTACTACAGTATGTAGGGAATAGGGTGTTATAGAGCTCTGGTCTCAAAGTAGTGCACTATGTATGTAGGGAATAGGGTGTTATAGAGCTCTGGTCAAAGTAGTGTACACTACTATTAGGGAATGGGTGTTATAGAGCTCTGGTCAAAGTAGTGCACTATATAGGGAATAGGGTGTTATAGAACTCTGACTTGAATACTGGTCCTGCAGATGTAGTTGGAATAGGGTGTTATAGAGCTCTAACCTCAAAGTAAATGTAGGGAATAGGGTGTTATAGAGCTCTGGTCAAATGCAGTGCACTGAATCAGGGGAATAGTGGTGTTATAGAGCTCTGTCAAAGTAGTGCACTATGTAGGGAATAGGGTGTTATAGAGCTCTGGTCAAATGCAGTGGTCTGAATCAGGGTCAACAGTGTTATAGAGCTCTGTTAAAGATTAACCTTGAAATGCATGGTCTGAATCAGGGTCACACAGTGTTTTTAATGATTAACCTTGAAATGCAGTGGTCTGAATCAGGGTCACACAGTGTTGTTATTAATGATTAACCTTGAAATGCAGTGGTCTGAATCAGGGTCACACAGTGTTGTTATTAATGATTAACCTTGAAATGCAGTGGTCTGAATCAGGGTCACACAGTGTTGTTATTAATGATTAACCTTGAAATGCAGTGGTCTGAATCAGGGTCACACAGTGTTGTTATTAATGATTAACCTTGAAATGCAGTGGTCTGAATCAGGGTCACACAGTGTTTGTTGGAAGTCTTAAACAAATCTACTCTGAAACAAAGGTATCACCACAAACACATGGTTCTGGGCTTAAAGAAAGAAGACACCTGTACCATGTCAGATATGGAGTTGAAATGGATTCCATTTTTTTTTTTCACCCCAATATTACACTTTATATACATCACAGATGACTGAAATATAGCAAACCCCTTTGGCAGAGAAACACCGGATTTTAGGTATAAAAAAATGAATTCTTTATTAATTATGAAATTATAAAAAATATGAATAACATTCCACCATGAGGTCACTAGGTAATAATGATACAATATGAATAACATTCCACCATGAGGTCACTAGGTAATAATGATACAATATGAATAACATTCCACCATGAGGTCACTAGGTAATAATGATACAATATGAATAACATTCCACCATGAGGTCACTAGGTAATAATGATACAATATGAATAACATTCCACCATGAGGTCACTAGGTAATAATGATACAATATGAATAACATTCCACCATGAGGTCACTAGGTAATAATGATACAATATGAATAACATTCCACCATGAGGTCATTCCACCATGAGGTCACTAGGTAATAATGATACAATATGAATAACATTCCACCATGAGGTCACTAGGTAATAATGATACAATATGAATAACATTCCACCATGAGGTCACTAGGTAATAATGATACAATATGAATAACATTCCACCATGAGGTCACTAGGTAATAATGATACAATATGAATAACATTCCACCATGAGGTCACTAGGTAATAATGATACAATATGAATAACATTCCACCATGAGGTCACTAGTGAATAATGATACAATATGAATAACATTCCACCATGAGGTCACTAGGTAATAATGATACAATATGAATAACATTCCACCATGAGGTCACTAGGTAATAATGATACAATATGAATAACATTCCACCATGAGGTCACTAGGTAATAATGATACAATATGAATAACATTCCACCATGAGGTCACTAGGTAATAATGATACAATATGAATAACATTCCACCATGAGGTCACTAGGTAATAATGATACAATATGAATAACATTCCACCATGAGGTCACTAGGTAATAATGATACAATATGAATAACATTCCACCATGAGGTCACTAGGTAATAATGATACAATATGAATAACATTCCACCATGAGGTCACTAGGTAATAATGATACAATATGAATAACATTCCACCATGAGGTCACTAGGTAATAATGATACAATATCACTAGGTAATAATGATACAATAATGATACAAATAACATTCCACCATGAGGTCACTAGGTAATAATGATACAATATGAATAACATTCCACCATGAGGTCACTAGGTAATAATGATACAATATGAATAACATTCCACCATGAGGTCACTAGGTAATAATGATACAATATGAATAACATTCCACCATGAGGTCACTAGGTAATAATGATACAATATGAATAACATTCCACCATGAGGTCACTAGGTAATAATGATACAATATGAATAACATTCCACCATGAGGTCACTAGTGTTTGTAATAATCCACCATACAATAATGAATAACATTCCACCATGAGGTCACTAGGTAATAATGATACAATATGAATAACATTCCACCATGAGGTCACTAGGTAATAATGATACAATATGAATAACATTCCACCATCAGGTCACTAGGTAATAATGATACAATATGAATAACATTCCACCATGAGGTCACTTGGTACATAATGATACAATATGAATTACAGTCACTTGGTAATGCAGTGGGGAATCACTGTTTGGTAATAATGAACAATATGAATAACATTCCACCATGAGGTCACTAGGTAATAATGATACAATATGAATAACATTCCACCATGAGGTCACAGTGTTTGATACAATTGTAATCCAATGATACAATATGATGAATAACATTCCACCATGAGGTCACTAGGTAATAATGAAGACACAATCATGAATAACATTCCACCATGAGGTCACTAGGTAATAATGATACAATATGAATAACATTCCACCATGAGGTCACTAGGTAATAATGATACAATATGAATAACATTCCACCATGAGGTCACTAGGTAATAATGATACAATATGAATAACATTCCACCATGAGGTCACTAGGTAATAATGATACAATATGAATAACATTCCACCATGAGGTCACTAGGTAATAATGATACAATATGAATAACATTCCACCATGAGGTCACTAGGTAATAATGATACAATATGAATAACATTCCACCATGAGGTCACTAGGTAATAATGATACAATATGAATAACATTCCACCATGAGGTCACTAGGTAATAATGATACAATATGAATAACATTCCACCATGAGGTCACTAGGTAATAATGATACAATATGAATAACATTCCACCATGAGGTCACTAGGTAATAATGATACAATATGAATAACATTCCACCATGAGGTCACTAGGTAATAATGATACAATATGAATAACATTCCACCATGAGGTCACTAGGTAATAATGATACAATATGAATAACATTCCACCATGAGGTCACTAGGTAATAATGATACAATATGAATAACATTCCACCATGAGGTCACTAGGTAATAATGATACAATATGAATAACATTCCACCATGAGGTCACTAGGTAATAATGATACAATTAACATTCCACCATGAGGTCACTAGGTAATAATGATACAATATGAATAACATTCCACCATGAGGTCACTAGGTAATAATGATACAATATGAATAACATTCCACCATGAGGTCACTAGGTAATAATGATACAATATGAATAACATTCCACCATGAGGTCACTAGGTAATAATGATACAATATGAATAACATTCCACCATGAGGTCACTAGGTAATAATGATACAATATGAATAACATTCCACCATGAGGTCACTAGGTAATAATGATACAATATGAATAACATTCCACCATGAGGTCACTAGGTAATAATGATACAATATGAATAACATTCCACCATGAGGTCACTAGGTAATAATGATACAATGAATAACATTCCACCATGAGGTCACTGGTAATAATGAACATTAACCACCATGAGGTCACTAGGTAATAATGATACAATATGAATAACATTCCACCATGAGGTCACTAGGTAATAATGATACAATATGAATAACATTCCACCATGAGGTCACTTATGAATAACATTATGAATAACATTCCACCATGAGGTCACTAGGTAATAATGATACAATATGAATAACATTCCACCATGAGGTCACTAGGTAATAATGATACAATATGAATAACATTCCACCATGAGGTCACTAG
>NW_024608434.1:0-17500 GCF_018296145.1 Oncorhynchus tshawytscha
CAGACGACCAGGAGTCCTCTCTCTGTGACCCTGTGTGTTTTCAGACGACCAGAGTCACTCTCTGTGACCCTGTGTGTTTCAGTCTACCAGGAGTCACTCTCTGTGACCCTGTGTGTTTCAGACGACCAGGAGTCACTCTCTGTGACCCTGTGTGTTTCAGACGACCAGGAGTCACTCTCTGTGACCCTGTGTGTTTCAGACTACCAGGAGTCACTCTCTGTGACCCTGTGTGTTTCAGACTACCAGGAGTCACTCTCTGTGACCCTGTGTGTTTCAGACGACCAGGAGTCACTCTCTGTGACCCTGTGTGTTTCAGACTACCAGGAGTCACTCTCTGTGACCCTGTGTGTTTCAGACTACCAGGAGTCACTCTCTGTGACTCTGTGTGTTTCAGACTACCAGGAGTCACTCTCTGTGACCCTGATTTAGCCCACTGCAGTAGAGTTCAGTCAGACATCTCTGATGTCATCGCCCCTAGTGCCTGACGTGACGCCCAACACTCACCTCTACCTGTATGATCTTATCCCTCTGTTCCCCTCCTCCTCATAATCCTCCTCTTCATCCCTTCTCACTGTCAGGTGAGGGGCGGGGGTGGTGGGTCAGGTGAGAGGAGAGCAGTGATTGGCTCTCTGTAGAACGGTGGTTAGTTGTAATCTCAGGTATTTATTTTTGGCCTGGTGCGTCTTAAGATGGCTGCCCAAGATGGAGACAGACTCTGTGCCGTAAACACTAAACATCCCAACACACAAATCCCCTTGTTTACACACAAGTGTGTGGTGTGTTGACGGGCTGGCGGGGGGTGGGGGGCTTATTTTGAGTATGTGGGTGGGGTCGGGGGTGGATGGCAGACCCGAGCAGGGGGGTGTGTGTGTGTCCCAGTGAAGGAAGGTTCCGCTAGTTGACAGTGAATAGGGTCTAATGCTCCTGACTGATAGTTACACTGATGCCTGAACACACTAACACTCTGTGAGGATGACTCACAACACACAGCTTATGAAGGACAGGGTGTGACTGTGTGTGTGTGTGTTTATTCTGTACACCTTTTGAGAGGCAAATAGCCTTTCTCTAAACTCTTTGTCATCTTAACACACACACACACACACACACACACACACACACACACACACACACACACACACACACAGCGACACACAGACCCTGTTGAGAATCTTAATATCATAGTTGTTTGTCATCTGCCATTTTAAGAGCTCCTTTAGTAAATCAGCTTTTTCTGGTTTAAACTCATATCGTCGTCATGAACATTTGAACATCTTGTCCATGTTCTGTTATAATGTCCACCCAGTACAGCCAGAAGAGGACTGGCCACCCCACAGCCTGGTTCCTCTCCACCCAGTACAGCCAGAAGAGGACTGGCCACCCCTCAGAGCCTGGTTCCTCTCCACCCAGTACAGCCAGAAGAGGACTGGCCACCCCACAGCCTGGTTCCTCTCTACCCAGTACAGCCAGAAGAGGACTGGCCACCCCTCAGAGCCTGGTTCCTCTCTACCCAGTACAGCCAGAAGAGGACTGGCCACCCACAGCCTGGTTCCTCTCTACCCAGTACAGCCAGAAGAGGGACTGGCCACCCCTCAGAGCCTGGTTCCTCTCTACCCAGTACAGCCAGCAGAGGACTGGCCACCCACAGAGCCTGGTTCCTCTCTACCCAGTACAGCCAGTAGAGGACTGGCCACCCACAGAGCCTGGTTCCTCTCTACCCAGTACAGCCAGAAGAGGACTGGCCACCCCCTCAGAGCCTGGTTCCTCTCTACCCAGTACAGCCAGTAGAGGACTGGCCACCCACAGAGCCTGGTTCCTCTCCACCCAGTACAGCCAGAGAGGACTGGCCACCCCACAGCCTGGTTCCTCTCCACCCAGTACAGCCAGAAGAGGACTGGCCACCCCACAGCCTGGTTCCTCTCTACCCAGTACAGCCAGAAGAGGACTGGCCACCCCTCAGAGCCTGGTTCCTCTCTACCCAGTACAGCCAGAAGAGGACTGGCCACCCCTCAGAGCCTGGTTCCTCTCTACCCAGTACAGCCAGTAGAGGACTGGCCACCCCCACAGCCTGGTTCCTCTCCACCCAGTACAGCCAGAAGAGGACTGGCCACCCCACAGCCTGGTTCCTCTCCACCCAGTACAGCCAGAAGAGGACTGGCCACCCCTCAGAGCCTGGTTCCTCTCCACCCAGTACAGCCAGAAGAGGACTGGCCACCCCACAGCCTGGTTCCTCTCTACCCAGTACAGCCAGAAGAGGACTGGCCACCCCTCAGAGCCTGGTTCCTCTCTACCCAGTACAGCCAGAAGAGGACTGGCCACCCCTCAGAGCCTGGTTCCTCTCTACCCAGTACAGCCAGTAGAGGACTGGCCACCCCTCATAGCCTGGTTCCTCTCTAGGTGTCTTCCTAGGTTTTGGCCTTTCTAGGGAGTTTTTCCTAGCCACCGTGCTTCTACACCTGCATTGCTTGCTGTTTGGGGTTTTAGGCTGGGTTTCTGTACAGCACTTTGAGATATCAGCTGATGTACGAAGGGCTATATAAATACATTAGATCTGATTTGATTGTCATTTCTAATGTTAAACCTTAAACCCCAGCTGTTAAACCACAGATATTATACTGTAGATATTATACTGTAGATATTATACTGTAGATATTATACTGTAGATATTATACTGTAGATGTTAAACCACAGATATTATACTGTAGATATTATACTGTAGATATTATACTGTAGATATTATACTGTAGATATTAAACTGTAGATATTATACTGTAGATATTAAACCACAGATATTATACTGTAGATATTATACTGTAGATATTATACTGTAGATATTATACTGTAGATATTAAACCACAGATATTATACTGTAGATATTATACTGTAGATATTATACTGTAGATATTATACTGTAGATATTATACTGTAGATATTAAACCACAGATATTATACTGTAGATATTATACTGTAGATGTTATACTGTAGATATTATACTGTAGATATTATACTGTAGATATTAAACCAGATATTATACTGTAGATATTATACTGTAGATATTATACTGTAGATATTAAACCACAGATATTATACTGTAGATATTAAACCACAGATATTATACTGTAGATATTATACTGTAGATATTAAACCACAGATATTATACTGTAGATATTATACTGTAGATATTAAACCACAGATATTATACTGTAGATATTATACTGTAGATATTATACTGTAGATATTAAACCACAGATATTATACTGTAGATATTATACTGTAGATATTATACTGTAGATATTAAACCACAGATATTATACTGTAGATGTTATACTGTAGATGTGTGTGTGTGTGTGTGTGTGTGTGTGTGTGTGTGTGTGTGTGACGTTTTCAAATCAGGGATCTTCTAATGAGGTTTGTGTTCTGTGTGTTCCTCAATGTCAACCTGTCAGACCCATTCTGGGTGTTGGAGTTTGGGTGGTCGGTCCCCTTGACTCCCTTCCTCCCCCCTTCCTCCTCTTACCCACTTCCTGTAGTCACATGTCTGCCGTCTCCAGTCTCTCCAGAACTGTGAACCGTCAGCAGTTCTCTTCCAGGGTCCATTACCTCAGCACTGCCCTCAATTTACACTTATTTCAAATACTAGTCTTGGTTAAACCAGGTCCTCAGGATCAATGATCCCTCGTCTAGCCTCTCCTCTCGCTCTCTCTCTCTCTCACTCTCATTCTCTCTCTCATTCTCTCTCATTCTCTCTCCCATCTCTCTCACCCTCTCATTCTCTCTCTCACTCACTCGCTCTCACCCTCTCATTCTCTCTCCCATCTCTCTCACCCTCTCATTCTCTCTCTCACTCACTCGCTCTCACCCTCTCATTCTCTCTCCCATCTCTCTCACCCTCTCATTTCTCTCTCTCACTCACTCGCTCTCACCCTCTCATTCTCTCTCACCCTCTCATTCTCTCTCCCATCTCTCTCACCCTCTCATTCTCTCTCACCCTCTCATTCTCTCTCCCATCTCTCTCACCCTCTCATTCTCTCTCACCCTCTCATTCTCTCTCTCTCACCCTCTCACAAAAATTAACAGTATCTCACATACAGAAGTTTCAAAACAGTAAAGACATTTCAAATGTCATATTATATATATACAGTGTTTTAACAATGTACAAATGGTTAAAGGACACAAGATAAAATAAATAAGCATAAATATGGGTTGTATTTACAATGGTGTTTGTTCTTCACTGGTTGCCCTTTTCTCGTGGCAACAGGTCACAAATCTTGCTGCTTTGATGGCACACTGTGGAATTTCACCCAGTAGATATGGGAGTTTATCAAAATTGGATTTGTTTTCGAATTCTTTGTGGATCTGTGTAATCTGAGGGAAATATGTCTCTCTAATATGGTCATACATTGGGCAGGAGGTTAGGAAGTGCAGCTCTCTCTCTCTCTCTCTCTCTCTCTCTCTCTCTGTCTCTCTCTCTCTCTCTCTCTCTCTCTCTGCCTCTCTCTCTCTCTGCCTCTCTCTCTCTCTCGTCTCTCTCTCTCTCTGCCTCTCTCTCTCTCTGCCTCTCTCTCTCTCTCTCTGCCTCTCTCTCTCTCTCTGCCTCTCTCTCTCTCTCTGCCTCTCTCTCTCTCTCTGCTCTCTCTCTCTCTCTCTGCCTCTCTCTCTGTCTCTCTCTCTCTCTGCCTTTCTCTGCCTCTCTCTCTCTGCCTCTCTCTCTCTGCCTCTCTCTCTCTGCTTCTCTCTCTCTCTCTCTCCTCTCTCTCTCTCTCTCTCTCTCTCTCTCTCTCTCTCTCTCTGCCTCTCTCTCTCTCTCTCTGCCTCTCTCTCTCTGCCTCTCTCTCTCTGCCTCTCTCTCTCTGCCTCTCTCTCTCTCTGCCTCTCTCTGCCTCCCTCTCTCTCTCTCTTCTTCTCTCTCTCTGCCTTTCTCTGCCGCTCTCTCTCTCTGCCTCTCTCTCTCTGCCTCCCTCTCTCTCTGCCTTTCTCTGCCGCTCTCTCTGCCTTTCTCTGCCTCTCTCTCTCTCTGCCTCTCTCTCTCTCTGCCTCTCTCTCTCTCTCCTCTCTCTCTCTCTCTCTCTCTCTGCCTCTCTCTCTGCCTCTCTCTCTCTCTGCCTCTCTCTCTCTGCCTCCCTCTCTCTCTCTCTGCCTCTCTCTCTCTGCCTCTCTCTGCCGCTCTCTCTCTCATAGAATAGTGCAGTGGCAGGTCTTTTGGTACAGTAATTTATTTTCCCATTAGCCCCTTCTCTGAAGATGGTGCTCCTGGGTCTGAGGGGCTGGCTAGGGCGATAGAGAGAACAGAGGAGAGGAGAGGGCCCTGGACACACTGATAAGACCCGGAGAGGACGAAGGGAGGGGGGCGAGATAGAGGCCGTGTCTAAATGCCTTTACTGGCGTACTAAATAGTATGCCAAAATATAACGTCCTATACTATGTGATATTTTGAAAATAACTCAATGTGTAACGTGGGATTGTGTTGACTCCTGCAATCCGGTCATTTTGCTTAGGAGCGTCAGTTCATCCGATTATCAGCTGTGGTCAAACACAAGTCAGAAAAGACAATTGAATTCTATTAGACCCAACACCAAAATGAGTATGTAGTATGTAGTGTGGTATTCTGATACGGCCTGAGGAGGAGGAGTGGGAGGGAGGGAGGGAGGGAGGGTCGAGAGGGAGAGGGAGGGAGAGGGAGGGAGGGATGATTCTGTCATGGTGCATGTTGTTTCTGATGTTTTCTCCAGCATCTGACCTCAGAACAGACTTGAGCCTCTTCCTGTGATGTTGTTTAGGAGGTTGTTGGTTCAAACCTCTCTCTCGGTGATGGAGGGTCAGAGGTGGTGAATCTCTCCTCTCTGAGTGATGGAGGGTCAGAGGTGGTGAATCTCTCCTCTCTCAGAGTGATGGAGGGTCAGAGGTGGTGAATCTCTCCTCTCTCAGAGTGATGGAGGGTCAGAGGTGGTGAATCTCTCCTCTCTCTGAGTGATGGAGGGTCAGAGGTGGTGAATCTCTCCTCTCTCAGAGTGATGGAGGGTCAGAGGTGGTGAATCTCTCCTCTCTCAGAGTGATGGAGGGTCAGAGGTGGTGAATCTCTCCTCTCAGAGTGATGGAGGGTCAGAGGTGGTGAATCTCTCCTCTCTCTGAGTGATGGAGGGTCAGAGGTGGTGAATCTCTCCTCTCACAGAGTGATGGAGGGTCAGAGGTGGTAAATCTCTCCTCTCTCAGTGATGGAGGGTCAGAGGTGGTGAATCTCTCCTCTCTGTGTGAGAGGAGGACAGAGAGCGAGAGGTGGACAGAGAGCGAGAGGAGGACAGAGAGCGAGAGGAGGACAGAGAGCGAGAGGAGGACAGAGAGCGAGAGGAGGACAGAGAGCGAGAGGAGGACAGAGAGCGAGAGGAGGACAGAGAGCGAGAGGAGGACAGAGAGCGAGAGGAGGACAGAGAGCGAGAGGAGGACAGAGAGCGAGAGGAGGACAGAGAGCGAGAGGAGGACAGAGAGCGAGGACGGAGGAGCGAGAGAGGACTGAGGAGCGAGAGAGAGGAGCAAGAGAGGACAGAGGAGCGAGAGAGAGGAGCAAGAGAGGACGGAGGAGCGAGAGAGAGGACAGAGAGCGAGAGAAAGGAGGACAGAGAGAGAGAACAGTGAGAGAGAGATAGAGGAGGACAGAGTGCGAGCGAGAGAGAGGAGGACAGAGTGCGAGCGAGAGAGAGGAGGACAGAGAGCGAGAGAGAGGAGGACAGAGAGCGAGCGAGAGAGAGGAGGACAGAGAGCGAACGAGAGAGAGGAGGACCGAGAGAGAGGAGGACCGAGAGAGAGGACAGAGAGCGAGCGAGAGAGGAGGACAGAGAGCGAGCGAGAGAGGAGGACAGAGAGCGAGAGAGAGGAGGACAGAGAGCGAGAGAGAGAGGAGGACAGAGAGCGAGCGAGAGAGAGGAGGACAGAGAGCGAGCGAGAGAGAGGAGGACAGAGAGCGAGCGAGAGAGAGGAGTACAGAGAGCGAGCGAGAGAGAGGAGGACAGAGAGCGAGCAAGAGAGAGGAGGACAGAGAGCGAGAGAGAGATGAGGACAGAGAGCGAGAGAGAGAGGAGGGCAGAGAGAGGAGAGGAGGACAGAGAGCGAGCGAGAGAGGAGGACAGAGAGCGAGCGAGCGGGAGAGGAGGACAGAGAGCGAGAGAGAGAGGAGGACAGAGAGCGAGCGAGCGGGGAGAGGAGGACAGAGAGCGAGCGAGAGAGAGGAGTACAGAGAGCGAGCGAGAGAGAGGAGGACAGAGAGCGAGCAAGAGAGAGGAGGACAGAGAGCGAGAGAGAGATGAGGACAGAGAGCGAGAGAGAGAGGAGGGCAGAGAGAGGAGGACAGAGAGAGGAGAGGAGGACAGAGAGCGAGCGAGAGAGGAGGACAGAGAGCGAGCGAGCGGGAGAGGAGGACAGAGAGCGAGAGAGAGAGGAGGACAGAGAGCGAGCGAGCGGGAGAGGAGGACAGAGAGCGAGCGAGAGAGGAGGACAGAGAGCGAGCGAGAGAGGAGGACAGAGAGAGGAGGACAGAGAGCGAGCAAGAGAGGAGGACAGAGAGAGGAAAGAGAGAGAGAGAGAGGACACAGAGAGAGAGAGGAGGACAGAGAGAGGAGAGGATGGTGATTAGACAAGAGAGGGTCTGGATTAGTGGTTAGTGTGAAGAGAGAACACATGACAATAGTGGAGAAGAATAGTTTAGGATAACGCTTAACTCCTCGTTCTCAATTCCTGACATCAGATACAAACAAACACACACACACACTGAGACAAAGACAGGAACACACAGCCCATATCAGAAGGAAAGAACACAACCACAGACTGAATCCTGAGATGACTGTAACATAATGCTGACCAGTGTGTGTAGAGGCCTGGTAGTGCTGGATCTGTGACTCTTCACTTCAGACAGAGAAGTGTGTGTGTTAGGAGGGTCAGGGCAGTGTGTGTTTGGGAGGTCAGGGGTCAGGGCAGTGTGTGTTAGGAGGGTCAGGGGTCAGGGCTGTGTGTGTTTGGGGGTCAGGGCAGTGTGTGTTTGGGGGGCAGATTGTCATCTGGAGTTACAAAGGTATATTTTCCTGTAACACACACTGACTGACACACTGACACACACACACAGACACACAGACACATACACACACACACACACACAGACACACACACACTCACACACACACACACACACACACACACACACACACACACACACACACACACACACACACCGACACCCACACACACACACATTCCCGACACACACCCACACACACCAACACAGACACACACACACACACCCACACACCCACACACACCGACACACACAGACACACACACCACACACACCGATACACACACACACAACACACACCTATAAACACACACCGACACAGACACCAACACACACACACACCGACACACACACACACCCCGACACACACCGACAGACACCCACACACACACACACACCGACACACACAGACACACACACCACACACACCGATACACACACACACAACACACACCTATAAACACACACCGACACAGACACCCACACACACACACCCACACAGACACCCACACACACACACCGACACAGACATAGACACCGACACAGACATAGACACCCACACACACACACCGACACAGACACCGACACACACACCGACACCGACACACACACTGATTTACTCATCCCGTTTTCTGTGTCTTTCGGTTGTTGATGGAACATTGGAGTCAGTCCTGATCAATAGGGAATATTGATCTGCACCTTGGTTGTGATTACAAACCAATTGACTTTGAGCCTGTGTTAAAAGCCCATTAGTTGATTGTTAAGGAACACACACACACACACACACACACCATGCTCCTTCAGCACTTATCCTAATGAATCTATTCCTTGGTGACAAAATACATCCTCTCCCCCTCTACCTGCCTCTCCTCTCTTCCTGTCCCATTGGTGTTTTGGGAGGGGTGTACAGCGGGCCCCCGGCCCCCACTCTGCCCTGACCCCTGCCCCCCCACTAGGGGACCAGCTGTGGGTCGATACTGGGACAGCTGGCTGGCATTAGGGAACTTACCCTATGGGCCCCACTACCCTATAACAGACACTACACACTACACTAACACTACACACTACCCTAACAGACACTACACACTACCCTAACAGACACTACACACTACCCTAACAGACACTACACACTACACTAACATACACTACACACTACACTAACAGACACTACCCTAACAGACACTACACTAACACTACACACTACCCAATAACAGACACTACACACTACACTAACACTACACACTACCCTATGGGCCCCACTACCCAATAACAGACACTACCCTAACAGACACTACACACTACACTAACAGACACTACACACTACACTAACAGGCACTACACACTACCCTAACAGACACTACACACTACCCTAACAGACACTACCCTAACAGACACTACACACTACACTAACAGACACGACACACTACCCTATAACAGACACTACACACTACACTAACAGACACTACACACTACACAACAACAGACACTACACACTACCCTATAACAGACACTACACACTATACTAACAGACACTACACACTACCCTATAACAGACACTACACACTACCCTAACAGACACTACACACTACACTAACACTACACACTACCCTAACAGACACTACACACTACCCTAACAGACACTACACACTACCCTATAACAGACACTACACACTATACTAACAGACACTACACACTACCCTATAACAGACACTACCCTAACATACACTACACACTACCCTATAACATACACTACACACTACCCTATAACAGACACTACACACTAACCTATAACAGACACTACACACTACCCTATAACAGACACTACACACTACAATAACAGACACTACACACTACCCTATAACAGACACTACACACTATACTAACAGACACTACACACTACCCTAACAGACACTACACACTACCCTATAACAGACACTACACACTATACTAACAGACACTTTACACTACGCTATAACAGACACTACACACTACCCTATAACAGACACTACACTAACAGACACTACACACTACACTAACAGACACTACACACTACCCTATAACAGACACTACACACTACCTAACAGACACTACACACTACCCTAACAGACACTACACACTACCCTATAACAGACACTACACACTACAATAACAGACACTACACACTACCCTATAACAGACACTACACACTACACTAACAGACACTTCACACTACAATGACACTACACACTACACTAACATACACTACACACTACCCTAACAGACACTACACACTACACTAACATACACTACACACTACACTAACAGACACTACACACTACACTAACATACACTATACACTACACTAACATACACTACACACTACCCTAACAGACACTACACACTACCCTAACTGACACTACACACTACACTAACAGACACTACACACTACAATGACACTACACACTACACTAACATACACTACACACTACCCTAACAGACACTACACACTACCCTAACAGACACTACACACTACACTAACATACACTACACACTACACTAACATACACTACACACTACCCTAACAGACGCTACACACTACACTAACAGACACTACACACTACCCTAACAGACACTACACACTACCCTAACAGACACTACACACTACACTAACAGACACTACACACTACAATGACACTACACACTACCCTATAACAGACACTACACACTACCCTATAACAGACACTACACACTACACTAACAGACACTTTACACTACGCTATAACAGACACTACACACTACCCTATAACAGACACTACACTAACAGACACTACACACTACACTAACAGACACTACACACTACCCTAACAGACACTACACACTACCCTAACAGACACTACACACTACCCTAACAGACACTACACACTACCCTATGGGCCCCACTACCCTATAACAGACACTACCCTAACAGACACTACACACTACCTAACAGACACTACACACTACCCTATAACAGACACTACACACTATCCTATAACAGACACTACACACTACCCTATAACAGACACTACACACTACACTAACAGACACTACACACTACCCTATAACAGACACTACACACTACCCTAACAGACACTACACACTACCCTATAACAGACACTACACACTACCCTGACAGACACTACACACTACGCTAACAGACACTACACACTGCACTATAACAGACACTACACACTACCCTATAACAGACACTACACACTACACTAACAGACACTACACACTACCCTAACATACACTACACACTACCCTAACATACACTACACACTACCCTATAACAGACACTACACACTACCCTATAACAGACACTACACACTACCCTATAACAGACACTACACACTACACTAACAGACACTACACACTACCCTAACAGACACTACACTAACAGACACTACACACTACCCTATAACAGACACTACACACTACCCTATAACAGACACTACACACTACCCTAACAGACACTACACACTACCCTAACAGACACTACACACTACCCTATAACAGACACTACACACTATACTAACAGACACTACACACTACCCTATAACAGACACTACCCTAACATACACTACACACTACCCTATAACATACACTACACACTACCCTATAACAGACACTACACACTACCCTGACAGACACTACACTAACAGACACTACACACTACCCTATAACAGACACTACACACTACCCTATAACAGACACTACACACTACCCTAACAGACACTACACACTACCCTAACAGACACTACACACTACCCTATAACAGACACTACACACTATACTAACAGACACTACACACTACCCTATAACAGACACTACCCTAACATACACTACACACTACCCTATAACATACACTACACACTACCCTATAACAGGCACTACACACTACCCTATAACAGACACTACACACTACCCTATAACAGACACTACACACTACAATAACAGACACTACACACTACCCTATAACAGACACTACACACTATACTAACAGACACTACACACTACCCTATAACAGACACTACCCTAACATACACTACACACTACCCTATAACATACACTACACACTACCCTATAACATACACTACACACTACCCTATAACAGACACTACACCCTACACTAACAGACACTACACACTACACTAACAGACACTACACACTACCCTATAACAGACACTACACACTACCCTAACAGACACTACACACTACACTAACAGACACTACACACTACCCTATAACAGACACTACACACTACAATAACAGACACTACACACTACCCTATAACAGACACTACACACTACACTAACAGACACTACACACTACAATGACACTACACACTACACTAACATACACTACACACTACCCTAACAGACACTACACACTACACTAACATACACTACACACTACACTAACATACACTACACACTACCCTAACAGACGCTACACACTACACTAACAGACACTACACACTACCCTAACAGACACTACACACTACCCTAACAGACACTACACACTACACTAACAGACACTACACACTACAATGACACTACACACTACCCTATAACAGACACTACACACTACCCTATAACAGACACTACACACTACACTAACAGACACTTTACACTACGCTATAACAGACACTACACACTACCCTATAACAGACACTACACTAACAGACACTACACACTACACTAACAGACACTACACACTACCCTAACAGACACTACACACTACCCTAACAGACACTACACACTACCCTAACAGACACTACACACTACCCTATGGGCCCCACTACCCTATAACAGACACTACCCTAACAGACACTACACACTACCCTAACAGACACTACACACTACCCTATAACAGACACTACACACTACACTAACAGACACTACACACTACCCTATAACAGACACTACACACTACCCTAACAGACACTACACACTACCCTATAACAGACACTACACACTACCCTGACAGACACTACACACTACACTAACAGACACTACACACTGCACTATAACAGACACTACACACTACCCTATAACAGACACTACACACTACACTAACAGGCACTACACACTACCCTAACATACACTACACACTACCCTAACATACACTACACACTACCCTATAACAGACACTACACACTACCCTATAACAGACACTACACACTACCCTATAACAGACACTACACACTACACTAACAGACACTACACACTACCCTAACAGACACTACACTAACAGACACTACACACTACCCTATAACAGACACTACACACTACCCTATAACAGACACTACACACTACACTAACAGACACTACACACCACCCTAACAGACATTACACACTACACTAACAGACACTACACACTACCCTAACAGACACTACACACTACCCTAACAGACACTACACACTACCCTAACAGACACTACACACTACCCTATAACAGACACTACACACTACCCTGACAGACACTACACACTACACTAACAGACACTACACACTGCACTATAACAGACACTACACACTACCCTATAACAGACACTACACACTACACTAACAGACACTACACACTACCCTAACATACACTACACACTACCCTATAACAGACACTACACACTACCCTATAACAGACACTACACACTACCCTATAACAGACACTACACACTACACTAACAGACACTACACACTACCCTAACAGACACTACACTAACAGACACTACACACTACCCTATAACAGACACTACACACTACCCTATAACAGACACTACACACTACACTAACAGACACTACACACCACCCTAACAGACATTACACACTACACTAACAGACACTACACACTACCCTAACAGACACTACACACTACCCTAACAGACACTACACACTACCCTATAACAGACACTACACACTACACTAACAGACACTACACACTACACTAACAGACACTACACACTACCCTAAGAGACACTACACACTACCCTAACAGACACTACACACTACCCTATAACAGACACTACACACTACCCTAACAGACACTACACTAACAGACACTACACACTACCCTATAACAGACACTACACACTACCCTATAACAGACACTACACACTACACTAACAGACACTACACACCACCCTAACAGACATTACACACTACCCTGACAGACACTACACACTACCCTATAACAGACACTACACACTACACTAACAGACACTACACACCACCCTAACAGACATTACACACTACCCTATAACAGACACTACACACTACACTAACAGACACTACACACCACCCTAACAGACATTACACACTACCCTATAACAGACACTACACACTACACTAACAGACACTACACACCACCCTAACAGACATTACACACTACACTAACAGACACTACACACTACCCTAACAGACACTACACACTACACTAACAGACACTACACACTACACTAACAGACACTACACACTACACTAACAGACACTACACACTACCCTAACAGACACTACACACTACCCTAACAGACACTACACACTACACTAACAGACACTACACACTACCCTAACAGACACTACACACTACCCTAACAGACACTACACACTACCCTAACAGACACTACACACTACACTAACAGACACTACACACTACACTAACAGACACTACACACTACACTAACAGACACTACACACTACCCTAACAGACACTACACACTACCCTATGGGCCCCACTACCCTATAACAGACACTACACTAACAGACACTACACACTACACTAACAGACACTACACACTACCCTATAACAGACACTACACTAACAGACACTACACACTACACTAACAGACACTACACACTACCCTAACAGACACTACACACTACACTAACAGACACTACACACTACCCTGACAGACACTACACACTACACTAACATACACTACACACTACCCTGACAGACACTACACACTACACTAACATACACTACACACTACCCTAACAGACACTACACACTACACTAACATACACTATACACTACAATGACACTACACACTACCCTATAACAGACACTACACACTACCCTAACAGACACTACACACTACCCTAACAGACACTACACACTACACTAACAGACACTACACACTACCCTAACAGACACTACACACTACCCTGACAGACACTACACACTACCCTAACAGACACTACACACTACACTAACAGACACTACACACTACACTAACAGACACTACACACTACACTAACAGACACTACACACTACCCTAACAGACACTACACACTACCCTATGGGCCCCACTACCCTATAACAGACACTACACTAACAGACACTACACACTACACTAACAGACACTACACACTACCCTATAACAGACACTACACTAACAGACACTACACACTACACTAACAGACACTACACACTACCCTAACAGACACTACACACTACACTAACAGACACTACACACTACCCTGACAGACACTACACACTACACTAACATACACTACACACTACCCTGACAGACACTACACACTACACTAACATACACTACACACTACACTAACATACACTATACACTACAATGACACTACACACTACCCTATAACAGACACTACACACTACCCTAACAGACACTACACACTACCCTAACAGACACTACACACTACACTAACATACACTATACACTACAATGACACTACACACTACCCTATAACAGACACTACACACTACACTAACAGACACTACACACTACCCTAACAGACACTACACACTACCCTATAACAGACACTACCCTAACAGATACTATACACTACCCTAACAGACACTACACACTACCCTATGGGCCCAACTATTGTTTAAAGTGACTAGTGATCCGTTTATTACATCAATTTTTCCATTATTAATGTGGCTGGAGTTGAGTCAGTATGTTGGCAGCAGCCACTCAATGTTAGTGATGGCTGTTTAACAGTCTGATGGCCTTGAGATAGAAGCTGTTTTTCAGTCTCTCGGTCCCTGCTTTGATGCACCTGTACTGACCTCGCCTTCTGGATGATAGCGGGGTGAACAGGCTGTGGCTCGGATGGTTGTTGTCCTTGATGATCTTTATGGCCTTCCTGTGACATCAGGTGCTGTAGGTGTCCTGGAGGGCAGGTAGTTTTCCCCCGGTGATGCGTTGTGCAGACCTCACTACCCTCTGGAGAGCCCTGTGGTTGTGGGCGGAGCAGTTCGACAGGATGCTCTTGATTGAGCATCTGTAAAGGTTTGTTAGTGTTTTTGGTGACAAGACGAATTTCTTCAGCCTCCTGCTGCGCCTTCTTAACGACGCTGTCTGTGTGGGTGGACCATTTCAGTTTGTCCGTGATGTGTACGCCGAGGAACTTAAAACGTTCTACCCTCTCCACTACTGTCCCGTCGATGTGGATAGGGAGGTGCTCCCTCTGCTGTTTCCTGAAGTCCACGATCATCTCCTTTGTTATGTTGAGTGTGAGGTTATTTTCCAGGAGGCCCTCACCTCCTCCCTGTAGGCCGTCTTGTCGTTGTTGGTAACCAAGCCTACCACTGTAGTGTCGTCTGCAAACTTGATGATTGAGTTGGAGGCGTGTATGTCCATGCAGTCGTGGGTGAACAGGGAGCACAGGAGAGGGCTCAGAATGCACCCTTGTGGGGCCCCAGTGTTGAGGATCAGCGGGGTGGAGATGTTGTTAACTACCCTCACCACCTTAGGGTGGCCCGTCAGGAAGTCCAGGACCCAGTTGCACAGGGCGGGGTCGAGACCCAGGGTCTCAAGCTTAATGACGAGTTTGGAGGGTACTATGGTGATAAATGCTGAGCTGTAGTCGATGAACAGCATTCTCACATAGGTATTCCTCTTGTTCAGATGGGTGAGTGCAGTGTGCCGTGTGGTTGCGATTGCGTCGTCTGTGGACCTATTTGGGCGGTAAGCAAATTGGAGTGGGTCTAGGGTGTCAGGTAGGGTGGAGGTAATATGGTTCTTGACTAGTCTCTCAAAGCACTTCATGATGACGGAAGTGAGTGCTACGGGGCGGTAGTCGTTTAGCTCAGTTACCTTAGCTTTCTTGGGAACAGGAACAATGGTAGCCCTCTTGAAGCATGTGGGAACAGCAGACTGGGATAAGGATTGATTGAATATGTCCGTAAACACACCAGCCAGCTGGTCTGCGCATGCTCTGAGGGCGCGGCTGGGGATGCCGTCTGGGCCTGCAGCCTTGCGAGAGTTAACACGTTTAAATGTTTTACTCACGTCGGCTGCAGTGAAGGAGAGTCTGCAGGGTTTGGTAGCGGGCCGTGTCAGTGGCACTGTAGTGTCCTCAAAGTGAGCAAAGAAGTTGTTTAGTTTGTCTGGGAGCAAGACATCCTGGTCCGTGACTGGGCTGGTTTTCTTTTTGTAATCCG
>NW_024608434.1:22500-37500 GCF_018296145.1 Oncorhynchus tshawytscha
CAGACAGTGAGATGTTTGAGAAGAGAGACAGACAGTGAGAGAGAGAGATGAATAGAGACACAGTGAGATGGAGAGAGACTAAAGAGAGACAGTGAGATGGAGAGAGAGATGAAGAGAGACAGTGAGATGGAGATGGAGAGAGACTAAAGAGAGACAGACAGTGAGATAGAGAGGCAAAGGCAAAGTCTTCTCATGCTTTGTTGATTTCAAAAAAGCCTTCGACTCAATTTGGCATGAGGGTCTGCTATACAAACTGATGGAAAGTGGTGTTGGGCCCTGACAGTAAATCTCAGTAAGACCAAAATAATGGTGTTCCAAAAAAGGTCCAGTCACCAGGACCACAAATACAAATTCCATCTAGACACTGTTGCCCTAGAGCACACAAAAACTATACATACCTTGGCCTAAACATCAGCGCCACAGGTAACTTCCACAAAGCTGTGAACGATCTGAGAGACAAGGCAAGAAGGGCATTCTATGCCATCAAAAGAAACATAAATTTCAACATACCAATTAGGATCTGGCTAAAAATACTTGAATCAGTTATTGAACCCATTGCCCTTTATGGTTGTGAGGTCTGGGGTCCGCTCACCAACCAAGACTTCACAAAATGGGACAAACACCAAATTGAGACTCTGCACGCAGAATTCTGCAAAAATATCCTCCGTGTACAACGTAGAACACCAAATAATGCATGCAGAGCAGAATTAGGCCGATACCCACTAATTATCAAAATCCAGAAAAGAGCTGTTAAATTCGACAACCACCTAAAAGGAAGCGATTCCCAAACCTTCCACAACAAAGCCATCACCTACAGAGAGATGAACCTAGAGAAGAGTCCCTAAGCAAGCTGGTCCTGGGGCTCTGTTCACAAACACACACTACAGAGTCCCAGGACAGCAGCACAATTAGACCCAACCAAATCATGAGAAAACAAAAAGATAACTACTTGACACATTGGAAAGAATTAACAAAAAAACAGAGCAAACTAGAATGCTATTTGGCCCTACACAGAGAGTACACAGTGGCAGAATACCTGACCACTGTGACTGACCCACAATTAAGGAAAGCTTTGACTATGTACAGACTCAGTGAGCATAGCCTTGCTATTGAGAAAGGCCGCCGTAGGCAGACATGGCTCTCAAGAGAAGACAGGCTATGTGCTCACTGCCCACAAAAATGAGGTGGAAACTGAGCTGCACTTCCTAACCTCCTGCCCAATGTATGACCATATTAGAGAGACATATTTCCCTCAGATTACACAGATCCACAAAGAATTCGAAAACAAATCCAATTTTGATAAACTCCCATATCTACTGGGTGAAATTCCACAGTGTGCCATCACAGCAGCAAGATTTGTGACCTGTTGCCACGAGAAAAGGGCAACCAGTGAAGAACACGCACCATTGTAAATACAACCCATATTTATGCTTATTTATTTTATATTGTGTCCTTTAACCATTTGTACATTGTTAAAACACTGTATATATGTATATATAATATGACATTTGTAATGTCTTTATTGTTTTGAAACTTCTGTATGTGTGATGTCTACTGTTAATTTTTATTGTTTATTTCACTTTATATATTATCTACCTCACTTGCTTTGGCAATGTTCAATTGAATTGAATTGAGAGACAGTGAGATGAGAGAGAGAGATGAAGAGAGAGACGGTGAGATGGAGAGAGAGAGATGAAGAGAGACACAGTGAGATGGAGAGAGAGATATGAAGAGACACAGTGAGATGGAGAGAGAGATATGAAGAGAGACACGGTGAGATGGAGATGGAGAGAGACTAAAGAGAGACAGACAGTGAGATAGAGAGAGACAGTGAGATGGAGAGAGACAGACAGTGAGATGGAGAGACACAGTGAGATGGAGAGAGACAGACAGTGAGATGGAGAGAGAGATGAAGAGAGACACAGTGAGATGGAGAGAGATGGAGAGAGACAGACAGTGAGATGGAGAGAGAGATGGAGAGATGGAGAGAGACAGTGAGATAGAGAGATGGAGAGAGACACAGTGAGATAGAGAGATGGAGAGAGACAGACAGTGAGATGGAGAGAGAGATGAAGAGAGACACAGTGAGATGGAGAGAGAGAGATGAAGAGAGACACAGTGAGATGGAGAGAGATTCAGTGAGATGGAGAGACACAGTGAGATGAAGAGAGACACAGTGAGATGGAGAGAGAGAGAGAGATGAAGAGAGACACAGTGAGATGGAGAGAGACTCAGTGAGATGGAGAGAGATTCAGTGAGATGGAGAGAGACACAGTGAGATGGAGAGAGACAGTGAGATGGAGAGAGACACAGTGAGATGGAGAGAGACACAGTGAGATGGAGAGAGACACAGTGAGATGGAGAGAGACACAGTGAGATGGAGAGAGACTCAGTGAGATGGAGAGAGACTCAGTGAGATGGAGAGAGACTCAGTGAGATGGAGAGAGACACAGTGAGATGGAGAGAGACACAGTGAGATGGAGAGAGAGATGGAGAGAGACTAAAGAGAGACAGACAGTGAGATGGAGAGAGAGATGAAGAGAGACAGACAGTGAGATGGAGAGAGAGAGATGAAGAGAGACACAGTGAGATGGAGAGAGAGATGGAGAGAGACAGACAGTGAGATGGAGAGAGACAGTGAGATGAAGAGAGACACAGCGAGATGGAGAGAGACAGACAGTGAGAGAGAGATGGAGAGAGACACAGTGAGATAGAGAGATGGAGAGAGACACAGTGAGATGGAGAGAGACAGACAGTGAGATGGAGAGAGAGATGAAGAGAGACACAGTGAGATGGAGAGAGATTCAGTGAGATGGAGAGAGAGATGAAGAGAGACACAGTGAGATGGAGAGAGATTCAGTGAGATGGAGAGACACAGTGAGATGGAGAGAGACTCAGTGAGATGGAGAGATACTCAGTGAGATGGAGAGAGACTCAGTGAGATGGAGAGAGATTCAGTGAGATGGAGAGAGACACAGTGAGATGGAGAGAGACACAGTGAGATGGAGATGGAGAGACACAGTGAGATGGAGAGAGACTCAGTGAGATGGAGAGATACTCAGTGAGATGGAGAGAGACTCAGTGAGATGGAGAGAGACTCAGTGAGATGGAGAGAGACACAGTGAGATGGAGAGAGAGATGGAGAGAGACTAAAGAGAGACAGACAGTGAGATAGAGAGAGACAGTGAGATGGAGAGAGACAGACAGTGAGATGGAGAGAGAGATGAAGAGAGACACAGTGAGATGGAGAGAGAGATGGAGAGAGACAGACAGTGAGATGGAGAGAGAGATGAAGAGAGACACAGTGAGATGGAGAGAGAGATGGAGAGAGACAGACAGTGAGATGGAGAGAGAGATGGAGAGATGGAGAGAGACAGTGAGATAGAGAGATGGAGAGAGACACAGTGAGATAGAGAGATGGAGAGAGACAGACAGTGAGATGGAGAGAGAGATGAAGAGAGACTCAGTGAGATGGAGAGAGAGAGATGGAGAGAGACTCAGTGAGATGGAGAGAGACTCAGTGAGATGGAGAGAGATACAGTGAGATGGAGAGAGACACAGTGAGATGGAGAGAGACACAGTGAGATGGAGAGACACAGTGAGATGGAGAGAGACACAGTGAGATGGAGAGAGACTCAGTGAGATGGAGAGATACTCAGTGAGATGGAGAGAGACTCAGTGAGATGGAGAGAGACCTCAGTGAGATGGAGAGAGACTCAGTGAGATGGAGAGAGACTCAGTGAGATAGAGAGACACAGTGAGATGGAGAGAGACAGATGGAGAGAGACTAAAGAGAGACAGACAGTGAGATAGAGAGAGACAGTGAGATGGAGAGAGACAGACAGTGAGATGGAGAGAGAGATGAAGAGAGACAGTGAGATGGAGAGAGAGAGATGAAGAGAGACACAGTGAGATGGAGAGAGAGATGGAGAGAGACTAAAGAGAGACAGACAGTGAGATGGAGAGAGAGATGAAGAGAGACACAGTGAGATGGAGAGAGAGATGGAGAGAGACAGACAGTGAGATGGAGAGAGAGATATGAAGAGAGACAGACAGTGAGATAGAGAGAGACGGTGAGATGGAGAGAGAGAGATGAAGAGAGACTCAGTGAGATGGAGAGAGAGAGAGAGATGAAGAGAGACACAGTGAGATGGAGAGAGACTCAGTGAGATGGAGAGAGATTCAGTGAGATGGAGAGAGACACAGTGAGATGGAGAGAGACACAGTGAGATGGAGAGACACAGTGAGATGGAGAGAGAGATGGAGAGAGACTCAGTGAGATGGAGAGAGACTCAGTGAGATGGAGAGAGACTCAGTGAGATGGAGAGAGACTCAGTGAGATGGAGAGAGACTCAGTGAGATGGAGAGAGACACAGTGAGATGGAGAGAGAGATGGAGAGAGACTAAAGAGAGACAGACAGTGAGATGGAGAGAGACAGACAGTGAGATGGAGAGAGACAGACAGTGAGATGGAGAGAGAGATGAAGAGAGACACAGTGAGATGGAGAGAGAGATGGAGAGAGACAGACAGTGAGATGGAGAGAGAGATGAAGAGAGACACAGTGAGATGGAGAGAGAGATGGAGAGAGACAGACAGTGAGATGGAGAGAGAAATGGAGAGATGGAGAGAGACAGTGAGATAGAGAGATGGAGAGAGACACAGTGAGATAGAGAGATGAAGAGAGACAGACAGTGAGATGGAGAGAGAGATGAGAGACTCAGTGAGATGGAGAGACACACAGTGAGATGGAGAGAGACTCAGTGAGATGGAGAGAGATACAGTGAGATGGAGAGAGATTCAGTGAGATGGAGAGAGATACAGTGAGATGGAGAGAGACTCAGTGAGATGAGAGACAGAGAGATGAAGAGAGACACAGTGAGATGGAGAGAGACTCAGTGAGATGGAGAGAGATTCAGTGAGATGGAGAGAGACACAGTGAGATGGAGAGAGACACAGTGAGATGGAGAGACACAGTGAGAT
Organism: Oncorhynchus tshawytscha; assembly: GCF_018296145.1. NCBI lineage: Eukaryota > Metazoa > Chordata > Actinopteri > Salmoniformes > Salmonidae > Oncorhynchus > Oncorhynchus tshawytscha. The sequence goes on from NW_024608434.1 coordinate 27,482, forward strand.
GGAGAGAGACTCAGTGAGATGGAGAGATACTCAGTGAGATGGAGAGAGACTCAGTGAGATGGAGAGAGACTCAGTGAGATGGAGAGAGACTCAGTGAGATGGAGAGAGACTCAGTGAGATGGAGAGAGACACAGTGAGATGGAGAGAGAGATGGAGACAGACAGTGAGATGAAGAGAGATTCAGTGAGATGGAGAGAGACACAGTGAGATGGAGAGAGACTCAGTGAGATGAGAGACAGAGAGATGAAGAGAGACACAGTGAGATGGAGAGAGACTCAGTGAGATGGAGAGAGATTCAGTGAGATGGAGAGAGACACAGTGAGATGGAGAGAGACACAGTGAGATGGAGAGACACAGTGAGATGGAGAGAGAGATGAAGAGAGATTCAGTGAGATGGAGAGAGAGATGTTCAGTTCCCCAAAGACAGTTATTATGCTGGATAGAGTTGACACACTCCCTCCCAACACACAGTTCCCCAAAGACAGTTATTATGCTAGATAGAGTTGACACACTCCCTCCCAACACACAGTTCCCCAAAGACAGTTATTTAGGGAGGCAGCATGGAGGTCCTCTGTTCAGCGAGGCAGCATGGAGGTCCTCTGTTCAGCGAGGCAGCATGGAGGTCCTCTGTTCAGCGAGGCAGCATGGAGGTCCTCTGTTCAGCGAGGCAGCATGGAGGTCCTCTGTTCAGCGAGGCAGCATGGAGGTCCTCTGTTCAGCGATGCAGCATGGAGGTCCTCTGTTCTCTGACAGCAAGGCAGAGCTCTGTACACCTAGAGGCAGATGGAGTCCTCTAGATGCATCAGTGTCTTTCACCTAGAGGATGGAGAGACTCTGATGTATCAGTGTTTTGTTCTCTAGACAGAGAGAGACTAGATGCTCAGTGTTTTACACCTAGAGGGAGAGAGACTAGATGTATCAGAATTCTGACAAGCTTTTACAGCTTCTGGCCTATAGCTTCTGGCCTATCAGCTGCTGGCCTGTCAGCTGCTGGCCTGTCAGCTGCTGGCCTCAGCTGCTGGCCTGTTAGCTCTGGCCTATCAGCTGCTGGCCTTTTAGCTTCTGGCCTATCAGCTGCTGGCCTGTTCTGGCCTATCAGCTGCTGGCCTGTTAGCTTCTGGCCTATCAGCTGCTGGCCTGTTAGCTTCTGGCCTATCAGCTGCTGGCCTGTTAGCTTCTGGCCTATCAGCTGCTGGCCTTTTCGCTTCTGGCCTATCAGCTGCTGGCCTGTTAGCTTCTGGCCTGTTAGCTTCTGGCCTATCAGCTGCTGGCCTATTTTTCACTTCCAAGTTGTCACCCCCCCACCCCTCTTAAGACATTTCATGATTTATTTCCATGTGTTGTGTGAACAGCGAACAACACACAACATCGGTCTTCTCTAGTTCCATTCCCATGATGCCTTTTACCAGGGTTGTGGTGACATGGGCCCAGTTCCATATCGGCCCCTAGCTCCTACCTGGACGCACTTTGGAAGATCAGAACAGGTTTGGATTGGTATGGTAGTTGTACTAATGGGCCTTTATGCCATTATTCTCTCCAGCTGTCTAATGGTTTCAGATGTGGTGCCACTGGGAAGAGGCTGTGGGAAGTAGAGGGATGGTGACAGAATAGAATATTATTCCTTTATTAGACATTCCATCAGCCGAAAACACCTTCAATCTATCCACCAGATTTTAACAAGTATTTATCCCTCCCTCCCTCCCCTCTTTCCCTCTTTCCGTCCCTCCCTACCCTCTTTCCCTACCCTCCCTCCCTACCCTCCCTTCCCCACCCTCCCTCCCCCCTCCTTCCCTCCCTCCCTCCCTCCCTCCCTCCATCTCTCAGGAGTCTCCTTCAGGTCGTAGAAAGGCTCTGGCTAGCAGCAGCATCAACATGAAGCAGTATGCCAGCCCCATGCCCACACAGACTGACGTCAAGCTCAAGTTCAAGCCCCTCTCCAAGAAGGTGGTGTCTGCCACGCTACAGTTCTCCCTCTCCTGCATCTTCCTCCGTGAGGGCAAGGCCACGTAAGTCCACACACACACACACACACGGCAAAGCCACGTAAATATGCTCCCTTCACAAAGTCAACCCCCCCACCCCAAATCTAGCCCCCTAAACATCTATCCTCCTTGAACTCGTCTTTTACTACTCTGGTCTTCTTCTCTTTCTTCCATATCAGTTCCTATCTGTTTGTTTCCTTTTTCTGTCTTCCTACTTCCCCTTCTGTTGTTCTCCCCCCCCTCTCTCTCTCCCTCTCTTCTGTTGTTCTCCCCCTCCTCTCTCTCTCCCTCTCTTCTGTTGTTCTCACCCTCCTCTCTCTCTCTCCCTCTTCTGTTGTTCTCACCCTCCTCTCTCTCCCCCCCTCTCTCTCCCTCTCTTCTGTTGTTCTCCCCTCCTCTCTCTCCCCCTCCTCTCTCTCTCCCTCTCTTCTGTTGTTCTCACCCTCCTCTCTCTCTCTCCCTCTTCTGTTGTTCTCCCCTCCTCTCTCTCCCCTCTCTTCTGTTGTTCTCACCCTCCTCTCTCTCCCCCTCTCTCTCCCTCTCTTCTGTTGTTCTCACCCCCTCTCTCTCCCCCTCCTCTCTCTCCCTCTCTTCTGTTGTTCTCCCCCCTCCTCTCTCTCTCCCTCTCTTCTGTTGTTCCCCCCTCCTCTCTCTCCCTCTCTTCTGTTGTTCTCCCTCCTCTCTCTCCCTCTCTTCTGTTGTTCTCCCCCTCCTCTCTCTCTCCCTCTCTTCTGTTGTTCTCTCCCCTCCTCTCTCTCACCCTCTCTTCTGTTGTTTCCCCCCTCCTCTCTCTCTCCCTCTCTTCTGTTGTTCTCCCCCCTCTCTCTCTCTCCCTCTCTTCTGTTGTTCTCCCCTCCTCTCTCTCTCTGCCTCTCTTCTGTTGTTCTCCCCCTCCTCTCTCTCTCTCCCTCTCTTCTGTTGTTCTCCTCCTCCTCTCTCTCTCCCTCTCTTCTGTTGTTCTCCCCTCCTCTCTCTCTCTCCCTCTCTTCTGTTGTTCTCCTCCTCCTCTCTCTCTCCCTCTCTTCTGTTGTTCCCCCTCCTCTCTCTCTCTCTCTCTTCTGTTGTTCTCACCCTCCTCTCTCTCCCCCTCTCTCTCTCCCCCTCCTCTCTCTCTCCCTCTCTTCTGTTGTTCTCACCCTCCTCTCTCTCTCCCCCTCCTCTCTCTCCCCTCCTCCTCTCTCTCCCTCTCTCCTGTTGTTCTCCTCCTCCTCTCTCTCTCCCTCTCTTCTGTTGTTCTCACCCTCCTCTCTCTCTCCCTCTCTTCTGTTGTTCTCCCCCTCCTCTCTCTCTCTCCCTCTTCTGTTGTTTCTCCCTCCTCCCCTCTCTCTCCCCCTCTCTTCTGTTGTTCTCCCCCTCCTCTCTCTCCCTCTCTTCTGTTGTTCTCCCCTCCTCTCTCTCCCCCTCTCTTCTGTTGTTCCCCCCTCCTCTCTCTCCCTCTCTTCTGTTGTTCTCACCCTCTCTCTCTCTCCCTCTCTTCTGTTGTTCTCCCCCTCCTCTCTCTCCCTCTCTTCTGTTGTTCTCCCCCTCCTCTCTCTCCCCCTCTCTTCTGTTGTTCTCACCCTCCTCTCTCTCCTCTCTCTTCTGTTGTTCTCCCCCTCCTCTCTCTCTCCTCTCTCTTCTGTTGTTCTCCCCCTCCTCTCTCCCCCTCTCTTCTGTTGTTCTCACCCTCCTGTTCTCTCTCTCCCTCTCTCTTCTGTTGTTCTCCCCCTCCTCTCTCTCTCCCTCTCTTCTGTTGTTCTCCCCCTCCTCTCTCTCCCTCTCTTCTGTTGTTCTCCCCTCTCTCTCTCTCCCTCTTCTGTTGTTCTCCCCCTCCTCTCTCTCTCTCCCTCTCTTCTGTTGTTCTCCCCCTCCTCTCTCTCTCCCTCTCTTCTGTTGTTCTCCCCCTCTCTCTGTTCTCTCCCCTCCTCTCTCTCTCCCTCTCTTCTGTTGTTCTCCCCTCTCTCTCTCTCCCTCTCTTCTGTTGTTCTCCCCCTCCTCTCTCTCTCCCCCTCTCTTCTGTTGTTCTCCCCCTCCTCTCTCTCTCTCCCTCTCTTCTGTTGTTCTCCTCTCTCCTCTCCCTCTCTTCTGTTGTTCTCCTCCTCCTCTCTCTCCCCCTCTCTTCTGTTGTTCTCCTCCTCCTCTCTCTCTCCCTCTCTTCTGTTGTTCTCCTCCTCTCTCTCTCTCCCCCTCTCTTCTGTTGTTCTCCCCCTCCCTCTCTCTCTCCCTCTCTTCTGTTGTTCTCCCCCTCCCTCTCTCTCTCCCTCTCTTCTGTTGTTCTCCTCCTCCTCTCTCTCCCCCTCTCTTCTGTTGTTCTCCTCCTCCTCTCTCTCCCTCTCTTCTGTTGTTCTCCTCCTCCTCTCTCTCCCCTCTCTTCTGTTGTTCTCCTCCTCCTCTCTCTCCCTCTCTTCTGTTGTTCTCCCCCTCTCTCTCTCTCCCTCTCTTCTGTTGTTCTCCTCCTCCTCTCTCTCCCCTCTCTTCTGTTGTTCTCCTCCTCCTCTCTCTCTCCCTCTCTTCTGTTGTTCTCCTCCTCCTCTCTCTCCCCCTCTCTTCTGTTGTTCTCCTCCTCCTCTCTCTCCCTCTCTTCTGTTGTTCTCCTCCTCCTCTCTCTCTCCTCTCTTCTGTTGTTCTCCTCCTCCTCTCTCTCCCCCTCTCTTCTGTTGTTCTCCTCCTCCTCTCTCTCTCCCTCTCTTCTGTTGTTCTCCTCCTCCTCTCTCTCCCTCTCTTCTGTTGTTCTCCCCTCCTCTCTCTCCCTCTCTTCTGTTGTTCTCCTCCTCCTCTCTCTCTCCCTCTCTTCTGTTGTTCTCCCTCCCCCTCCTCTCTCTCTCTCCCTCTCTTCTGTTGTTCTCCTCCTCCTCTCTCTCTCCCTCTCTTCTGTTGTTCTCCCCCTCTCTCTCTCTCTCCCTCTCTTCTGTTGTTCTCCTCCTCCTCTCTCTCTCCCTCTCTTCTGTTGTTCTCCCCCTCCTCTCTCTCCCCTCCTCTCTCTCCCTCTCTTCTGTTGTTCTCCCCCTCTCTCTCTCTCCCCTCTCTTCTGTTGTTTCTCCTCCTCCTCCTCTCTCTGTTGTTCCCCTCCTCTCTCTCCCTCTCTTCTGTTGTTCTCCCCCTCCTCTCTCTCTCCCCTCTCTTCTGTTGTTCTCCCCCTCCTCTCTCTCTCCCCTCTCTTCTGTTGTTCTCCTCCTCTCTCTCTCTCCCCCTCTCTTCTGTTGTTCTCACCCTCCTCTGTTGTTCTCTCCCTCCCCTCCCTCTCTCTCCCTCTCTTCTGTTGTTCTCCCCCCTCTCTCTCTCCCTCTCTTCTGTTGTTCTCCCCCTCTCTCTCTCTCCCCTCTCTTCTGTTGTTCTCCCCCTCCTCTCTCTCTCCCTCTCTTCTGTTGTTCTCCCCCTCCTCTCTCTCCCCCTCTCTTCTGTTGTTCTCCCCCCTCTCTCTCTCCCTCTCTTCTGTTGTTCTCCCCCTCCTCTCTCTCTCCCCCTCTCTTCTGTTGTTCTCTCCCCTCCTCTCTCTCTCTCCCTCTCTTCTGTTGTTCTCCCCTCTCCTCTCCCCCTCTCTTCTGTTGTTCTCCCCCCTCCTCTCTCTCTCTCCCTCTCTTCTGTTGTTCTCCCTCCTCTCTCTCTCTCTCTCCCCCTCCTCTCTCTCTCCCTCTCTTCTGTTGTTCTCCTCCTCCTCTCTCTCTCCCTCTCTTCTGTTGTTCTCCCCCTCAGTATAATACCTCTCTCCCTCTCTTCTGTTGTTCTCCCTCCTCTCTCTCTCTCTTCTGTTGTTCTCCCCTCCTCTCTCTCTCCCTCTCTTCTGTTGTTCTCCCCTCCTCTCTCTCTCCCCCCTCAGTGGATACAGTCTATTCATATTCCATTTCCTTCCTGCACTCGATAGAGAGTAAAGGCAGAAGAAAGGAATACCAGTCTCATGTTTGATTTCTGCGAACGTCCTCCTGCCAGTATAATACCAGTCTCAGTGTAATACCACAAACCAGGACGTATAATACCAGTCTCAGTGTAATACCAGTCTCAGTGTATAATACCAGTCTCAGTATAATACCAGTCTCAGTGTAATACCAGTCTCAGTGTAATACCAGTCTCAGTATAATACCAGTCTCAGTATAATACCAGTCTCAGTGTATAATACCAGTCTCAGTGTAATACCAGTCTCAGTGTAATACCAGTCTCAGTCTGTAATACCAGTCTCAGTACCAGTCTCAGTGTATAATACCAGTCTCAGTGTGTAATACCAGTCTCAGTGTAATACCAGTCTCAGTACCAGTCTCAGTGTGTAATACCAGTCTCAGTGTATAATACCAGTCTCAGTATAATACCAGTCTCAGTATAATACCAGTCTCAGTATAATACCAGTCTATAATACCAGTCTCAGTGTATAATACCAGTCTCAGTGTAATACCAGTCTCAGTGTATAATACCAGTCTCAATACCAGTCTCAGTGTAATACCAGTCTCAGTGTGTAATACCAGTCTCAGTGTGTAATACCAGTCTCAGTGTATAATACCAGTCTCAGTCTCAGTATAATACCAGTCTCAGTGTGTAATACCAGTCTCAGTGTATAATACCAGTCTCAGTGTGTAATACCAGTCTCAGTGTATAATACCAGTCTCAGTATTACCAGTCTCAGTGTATAATACCAGTCTCAGTGTGTAATACCAGTCTCAGTGTACCAGTCTCAGTATAATACCAGTCTCAGTATAATACCAGTCTCAGTATATAATACCAGTCTCAGTGTAATACCAGTCTCAGTATAATACCAGTCTCAGTGTGTAATACCAGTCTCAGTGTATAATACCAGTCTCAGTGTGTAATACCAGTCTCAGTATAATACCAGTCTCAGTATAATACCAGTCTCAGTGTAATACCAGTCTCAGTATAATACCAGTCTCAGTATAATACCAGTCTCAGTATAATACCAGTCTCAGTGTAATACCAGTCTCAGTATAATACCAGTCTCAGTGTAATACCAGTCTCAGTGTATAATACCAGTCTCAGTGTATAATACCAGTCTCAGTGTGTAATACCAGTCTCAGTGTATAATACCAGTCTCAGTGTAATCAGTCTCAGTGTAATACCAGTCTCAGTGTGTAATACCAGTCTCAGTGTAATACCAGTCTCAGTATAATACCAGTCTCAGTATAATACCAGTCTCAGTATAATACCAGTCTCAGTGTGTAATACCAGTCTCAGTGTATAATACCAGTCTCAGTGTATAATACCAGTCTCAGTATAATACCAGTCTCAGTGTATAATACCAGTCTCAGTGTGTGTATAATACCAGTCTACCAGTCTCAGTATGTAATACCAGTCTCAGTATAATACCAGTCTCAGTGTATAATACCAGTCTCAGTATAATACCAGTCTCAGTGTGTAATACCAGTCTCAGTGTAATACCAGTCTCAGTGTAATACCAGTCTCCAGTCTCATAATACCAGTCTCAGTATAATACCAGTCTCAGTATGTAATACCAGTCTCAGTAGTATAATACCAGTCTCAGTGTATAATACCAGTCTCAGTGTATAATACCAGTCTCAGTATAATACCAGTCTCAGTATAATACCAGTCTCAGTGTGTAATACCAGTCTCAGTGTATAATACCAGTCTCAGTGTGTAATACCAGTCTCAGTGTAATACCAGTCTCAGTGTAATACCAGTCTCAGTGTGTAATACCAGTCTCAGTGTGTAATACCAGTCTCAGTGTACCAGTCTAATACCAGTCTCTCAGTATAATACCAGTCTCAGTATAATACCAGTCTCAGTATAATACCAGTCTCAGTAGTCTGTAATACCAGTCTCAGTATAATACCAGTCTCAGTATGTAATACCAGTCTCAGTATAATACCAGTCTCAGTGTATAATACCAGTCTCAGTGTGTAATACCAGTCTCAGTCTCAGTGTGTAATACCAGTCTCAGTATAATACCAGTCTCAGTATGTAATACCAGTCTCAGTGTATAATACCAGTCAGTGTAATACCAGTCTCAGTATAATACCAGTCTCAGTGTATAATACCAGTCTCAGTGTATAATACCAGTCTCAGTATAATACCAGTCTCAGTGTGTAATACCAGTCTCAGTATAATACCAGTCTCAGTGTGTAATACCAGTCTCAGTGTATAATACCAGTCTCAGTGTATAATACCAGTCTCAGTGTAATACCAGTCTCAGTGTATAATACCAGTCTCAGTATAATACCAGTCTCAGTATAATACCAGTCTACCAGTCTCAGTGTATAATACCAGTCTCAGTGTGTAATACCAGTCTCAGTATAATACCAGTCTCAGTATAATACCAGTCTCAGTGTGTAATACCAGTCTCAGTGTGTAATACCAGTCTCAGTGTAATACCAGTCTCAGTGTATAATACCAGTCTCAGTGTATAATACCAGTCTCAGTATAATACCAGTCTCAGTATAATACCAGTCTCAGTGTGTAATACCAGTCTCAGTATAATACCAGTCTCAGTGTATAATACCAGTCTCAGTGTATAATACCAGTCTCAGTGTATAATACCAGTCTCAGTGTGTAATACCAGTCTCAGTGTAATACCAGTCTCAGTATAATACCAGTCTCAGTATGTAATACCAGTCTCAGTGTAATACCAGTCTCAGTATAATACCAGTCTCAGTGTATAATACCAGTCTCAGTCTCAGTGTATAATACCAGTCTCAGTATAATACCAGTCTCAGTATAATACCAGTCTCAGTATAATACCAGTCTCAGTATAATACCAGTCTCAGTGTACCAGTCTCAGTATAATACCAGTCTCAGTATAATACCAGTCTCAGTGTATAATACCAGTCTCAGTGTAATACCAGTCTCAGTATAATACCAGTCTCAGTGTATAATACCAGTCTCAGTATAATACCAGTCTCAGTATAATACCAGTCTCAGTGTATAATACCAGTCTCAGTATAATACCAGTCTCAGTGTAATACCAGTCTCAGTATAATACCAGTCTCAGTGTATAATACCAGTCTCAGTGTATAATACCAGTCTCAGTGTATAATACCAGTCTCAGTGTAATACCAGTCTCAGTGTGTAATACCAGTCTCAGTATAATACCAGTCTCAGTATAATACCAGTCTCAGTGTGTAATACCAGTCTCAGTATAATACCAGTCTCAGTGTATAATACCAGTCTCAGTCTCAGTGTAATACCAGTCTCAGTGTGTAATACCAGTCTCAGTAATGTCAGTATAATACCAGTCTCAGTATAATACCAGTCTCAGTGTGTAATACCAGTCTCAGTGTATAATACCAGTCTCAGTGTATAATACCAGTCTCAGTGTATAATACCAGTCCAGTCTCAGTGTATAATACCAGTCTCAGTGTATAATACCAGTCTCAGTGTATAATACCAGTCTCAGTGTATAATACCAGTCTCAGTGTATAATACCAGTCTCAGTGTGTAATACCAGTCTCAGTGTGTAATACCAGTCTCAGTATAATACCAGTCTCAGTATAATACCAGTCTCAGTGTATAATACCAGTCTCAGTGTGTAATACCAGTCTCAGTATAATACCAGTCTCAGTATAATACCAGTCTCAGTGTATAATACCAGTCTCAGTATAATACCAGTCTCAGTATAATACCAGTCTCAGTGTAATACCAGTCTCAGTGTGTAATACCAGTCTCAGTGTGTAATACCAGTCTCAGTGTATAATACCAGTCTCAGTGTATAATACCAGTCTCAGTATAATACCAGTCTCATTGTGTAATACCAGTCTCAGTATAATACCAGTCTCAGTGTGTAATACCAGTCTCAGTATAATACCAGTCTCAGTGTGTAATACCAGTCTCAGTATAATACCAGTCTCAGTGTATAATACCAGTCTCAGTATAATACCAGTCTCATAATACCAGTCTGTGTGTAATACCAGTCTCAGTATAATACCAGTCTCAGTATAATACCAGTCTCAGTGTGTAATACCAGTCTCAGTGTATAATACCAGTCTCAGTGTGTAATACCAGTCTCAGTATAATACCAGTCTCAGTATAATACCAGTCTCAGTGTAATACCAGTCTCAGTATAATACCAGTCTCAGTGTGTAATACCAGTCTCAGTGTGTAATA
>NW_024608434.1:45000-62667 GCF_018296145.1 Oncorhynchus tshawytscha
CTAACTAAAGATGCTAGTTAGCCTAGCTAGTAATTTGTAGCTGCAGATGCGGTAGCATAGTGCTAGCATGACTAACTAAAGATGCTAGTTAGCCAAGCTAACTAACTGAAGATGCTAGTTAGCCAAGCTAGTGATTTGTAGCGGCAGATGCGGTAGCCACCCTTTGCCTTCATGACAGCTTTGCACGCTCTTGGCATTCTCTCAACCAGCTTCACCTGGAATGCTATTGGCTACATTTCACCAGTAGTGTGTATATTTTTATTTATTTAAATGTAACCTTTATTTAACTAGGTAAGTCAGCTAAGAATAAATTATTGTATATCTATATATCTAGTCCCCCCTGCAGATACCGCTACTGTCTATGAATGTATGTGTGCTTTTAGACTTTACATATGTACTGAATAAAAATAGAAACGCAACAAATATTTCGTCCCATGTTTCATGAGTTAAAATAACTGATCCCAGAAATTTTCCACACGCACAAAAATCTTATTTCTCTTTATTTTGTGCACAAATTTGTTTGCAATCCTGTTAGTGAGCGTTTCTCATTTGCCAAGATAATTAATCCGCCTGACGTGTGGCATATCAAGAAGCTGATTAAACAGCATTATCATTGCATAGGTGCACCTTGTGCTGGGGGGCAATAAAAGGCCACTCTAAAAAATATGCTGTTTTGTCACAGAACACAATGCCACAATGTCTCAAGTTTTCCTGGAGCGTACAGTTGGCATGCTGACTGTAGGAATGTCCACCAGAGCTGTTACCAGAGAATTGAATGTTCATTTTTCTACCATAAGCCGCCTCCAAAGTTGTTTCAGAGAATTTGGCAGTATGTCCAACCGGCCTTACGACCACAGACCTTGTGTAACCACGCCAGCCCAGGACCTCCACATTCGGCTTCTTCACCTCAGCGGGATCGTCTGAGACCAGCCACCCGGACAGCTGATGAAACTGAGGAGTGTTTCTCCCTGTAATAAATCCCTTTTGTGGGGAAAAACCTCATTCTGATTGGCTGCGCCCCCCTGCCCAGTCATGTGAAATCCATAGATTTAGGGCCTATTGAATTCATATCAGTTGACTGATTCCCTTATGTGACCTTTAACTCAGTGAAACCGTGGAAGTTGTTGCTTGTTGTGTTTTTATATTTGTGTTCAGTATACGTGTGTATTAGCTGTGCCAGCAAGGCAACGTTAACAGGGTTCTATTAGTGTCTATGCATTCTCTTATTCTTAACATGTACAGTATGTGCTAACAATGACTTGGTGAATATATATGTGCTCTCTTAACCTTCTACATATGGCTAGGTATATTCAATATCAAACACACGCGCACACACACACACACACACACACACACACACACACACACGGGTCTGTGAATATATATGCTCTCTTAACCTTCTACATATATGTGCTATCTAACACACACACACACACACACACACACACACACAGGACTCTGAATATATGTTGTCTCTAAGCCCCAGCGTTGCTACCAAAGCTAACACAACTATGTTCTGTCATATACAGGTAACTGCCAAAATAATGGAAACACTATAAGGGATACAAAGTATATTGAAAACTGCTTCCACACAGGTGTGGTTCCTGAGTTAATTAATCAATTAACATCCCATTAGGTATAAAAATGCTGAACAGGTCATTATTTTGTCTATCTTGGCTATGTCCCCATAGGATGACAACGCCCCCATCCACAGGACACGAGTGGTCACTGAATGGTTTGAAGAGCATGAAAACATTGTTGACTAAATGCCATGGCCGTCTAAGTCACCAGATCTCAACCCAAATTGAACACTTGTAGGAGATTCTGGGGCGCCGCCTGAGACGGTGTTTTCCAACACCATTTGGCAAAACACCACATGATGTAATGCCTCGTGGAATAATGGTGTTGCCATTCCTCTATAGTTCCAGATGCTTGTAGAGTCTAATGCCAAGGCACGTTGAGGCTGTTCTGGCTCCTGGTGGCCCAACGCCCTGTTAAGACACTATGTTGGTGTTTCCTTTATTTTGACAGTTACTTGTATATGTGCTCTCTTAGGTAGTAGCACATTAATGTAAATGCTAACACACATATAACCTCTGAATATATGTACTCTCTTAGGCTTCAACATATATGATATCCTACTACCTAACACACATATAACCTCTGAATATATGTACTCTCTTAGGCTTCAACATATATGATATCCTACTACCTAACACACATATAACCTCTGAATATATGTACTCTCTTAGGCTTCAACATATATGATATCCTACTACCTAACACACATATAACCTCTGAATATATGTACTCTCTTAGGCTTCAACATATATGATATCCTACTACCTAACACACATATAACCTCTGATATATGTACTCTCTTAGGCTTCAACATATATAATATCCTACTACCTAACACACATATAACCTCTGAATATATGTACTCTCTTAGGCTTCAACATATATGATATCCTACTACCTAACACACATATAACCTCTGATATATATGTACTCTAATATCCTACTACCTTCAACATATAATGAATGCTTCAACATATATGATATTCTACTACCTAACACACATATAACCTCTGAATATATGTACTCTCTTAGGCTTCAACATATATAATATCCTACTACCTAACACACATATAACCTCTATAATGTACTCTCTCTTCAACATATATGATATTCTAATAACACACATATAACCTCTGAATATATGTACTCTCTTAGGCTTCAACATATATGATATCCTACTACCTAACACACATATAACCTCTGAATATATGTACTCTCTTAGGCTTCAACATATATGATATTCTACTACCTAACACACATATAACCTCTGAATATATGTGTGTATTGTATGTTTTCTCTCTGCTCACTGCTCTCCTCCCTTCCTGCTGTCTGGCCTGGTTGTTTTCAGAGATGGTAAATCAGCTCAATGCTCTCAGCTGCTTAGCCGGAGACCCTGAGGACTACTTCCTAAAGCTGGCTAGTAAAAGGCCAAGCAGCGCTCAGTCTCCCTCCCAAGGTCTTTCTGTTTTCAACTTTCAACCTTTTCTCTTTTTCGTTCTCACTCTGTGTTCTCGTTCTGTTGTTCTGTCCCGTTTTGTCTTGTTCTTTCTAACTCTCGTTTCTCCCTCTACTGCCCTAGCTCTCTCTCTCTCTCTACTGCCCTAGCTCTATCTCTCTACTGCCCTAGCTCTCTCTCTACTGCCCTAGCTCCTCTCTCTCCTGCCCTAGCTCTCTCTCTACTGCCCTAGCTCTCTCTCCTCTCTCCTGCCCTAGCTCTCTCTCTCTACTGCCCTAGCTCTCTCTCCCTCTCCTGCCCTAGCTCTCTCTCTCTACTGCCCTAGCTGCTCCTAGCTCTAGCTCTCTCTCCTGCCCTACTGCTCTCTCTCTCTACTGCCCTAGCTCTCTCTCTACTGCCTAGCTCTCTCTCTCCTGCCCTAGCTCTCTCTCTCTCCTGCCCTCTCTCTCTCTCCTGCCCTAGCTCTCTCTCTCTCCTGCCCTAGCTCTCTCTCTCTCCTGCCCTAGCTCTCTCTCCTGCCCTGCCCTAGCTCTCTCTCTCTGCCCTAGCTCTCTCTCTCTCTGCCTAGCTCTCTCTCTCTCCTGCCCTAGCTCTCTCTACTGCCCTAGCTCTCTCTCTCTACTGCCCTAGCTCTCTCTCTACTGCCCTAGCTCTCTCTCCTGCCCTAGCTCTCTCTCTCTCTGCTGCCCTAGCTCTCTCTCTACTGCTCTCTCTCTCCTGCCCCTAGCTCTCTCTCTCTACTGCCCTAGCTCTCTCTCTCCTGCCCTAGCTCTCTCTCTCTCTGCCCTAGCTCTCTCTCCTCTCTGCCCTAGCTCTCTCTCTCTCTACTGCCCTAGCTCTCTCTCTCCTCTCTCCTGCCCTAGCTCTCTCTCTCTCCTGCCCTAGCTCTCTCTCTCTCCTGCCCTAGCTCTCTCTCTCTCCTGCCCTAGCTCTCTCTCTCTGCCTATCTCTCTCTCTACTGCCCTCTCTCTCTCTACTGCCCTAGCTCTCTCTCTCTGCCCTCTACTGCTCCTGCCTAGCTCTCTCTCTCTCCCCTAGCTCTCTCTCTCTACTGCCCTAGCTCTCTCTCTCTCTCCTGCCCTAGCTCTCTCTCCCTCTACTGCCCTAGCTCTCTCTCCCTCTCCTGCCCTAGCTCTCTCTCCCTCTCCTGCCCTAGCTCTCTCTCTCCCTCTCCTGCCCTAGCTCTCTCTCTCTCTGCCCTAGCTCTCTCTCTCCTCTCCTGCCCTAGCTCTCTCTCTCCCCTCTCCTGCCCTCTCCCTCTCTCTCTAGCTCTCTCCCTCTCCTGCCCTAGCTCTCTCTCTCTGCTGCCCTAGCTCTCTCTCTCTACTGCCCTAGCTCTCTCTCTTTCTACTGCCCTAGCTCTCTCTCCCCTCCTGCCCTAGCTCTCTCTCTCTACTAGCTCTCTCTCCCTCTCCCTCTCCTGCCTAGCTCTCTCTCCCTCTCCTGCCCTAGCTCTCTCTCTCCCTCTCCTGCCCTAGCTCTCTCTCTCTACTGCCCTAGCTCTCTCTCTCTCTCCTGCCCTAGCTCTCTCTCTCCCTCTCCTGCCCTAGCTCTCTCTCTCTCCTCTCCTGCCCTAGCTCTCTCTCCCTCTCCTGCCCTAGCTCTCTCTCTCCCTCTCCTGCCCTAGCTCTCTCTCTCCCTCTCCTGCCCTAGCTCTCTCTCTCTACTGCCCTAGCTCTCTCTCCCTCTCCTGCCCTAGCTCTCTCTCCCTCTCCTGTTCTAGCTCTCTCTCTCTGCCCTAGCTCTCTCTCTCTCCTGCCCTAGCTCTCTCTCTCTCTACTGCCCTAGCTCTCTCTCCCTCTCCTGCCCTAGCTCTCTCTCCCTCTCCTCTAGCTCTCTCTCTCTCTCCTGCCCTAGCTCTCTCTCTACTGCCCTAGCTCTCTCTCCCTCTCTGCCCTAGCTCTCTCCCTCTCTGCCCTACTGCCCTCTCTCTCTCTCTCTCCCTCTCCTGCCCTAGCTCTCTCTCTCTGCTGCCCTAGCTCTCTCTCCCTCTCCTGCCCTAGCTCTCTCTCTCTACTGCCCTAGCTCTCTCTCTCCCTCTCCTGCCCTAGCTCTCTCTCTCCTCTCCTGCCCTAGCTCTCTCTCTCTCTCCCTCTCCTCTCTCCTGCCCTAGCTCTCTCTCTCCCTCTCCTGCCCTAGCTCTCTCTCTCCCTCTCCTGCCCTAGCTCTCTCTCTCTGCTGCCCTAGCTCTCTCTCCCTCTCCTGCCTAGCTCCCTCTCTACTGCCCTAGCTCTCTCTCCCTCTCCTGCCCTAGCTCTCTCTCTCCCTCTCCTGCCCTAGCTCTCTCTCTCCCTCTCCTGCCCTAGCTCTCTCTCCCTCTCCTGCCCTAGCTCTCTCTCCCCTCTCCTGCCCTCTCTCTCTCCCTCTCCTGCCCTAGCTCTCTCTCCCTCTCCTGCCCTAGCTCTCTCTCCCTCTCCTGCCCTAGCTCTCTCTCTCCTCTACTGCCCTAGCTCTCTCTCTCCCTAGCTCTCTCTCCCTCTCTCTCCTCTCTCTACTGCCCTAGCTCTCTCTCCTCTCCTGCCCTAGCTCTCTCTCTCCCTCTCTACTAGCTCTACTGCCCTAGCTCTCTCTCTCTCTACTGCCCTAGCTCTCTCTCTCTCTCTACTGCCCTAGCTCTCTCTCTCCCTCTGCTGCCCTAGCTCTCTCTCTCCCTCTCCTGCCCCTAGCTCTCTCTCCCTCTCCTGCCCTAGCTCTCTCTCCCTCTCCTGCCCTAGCTCTCTCTCTCTACTGCCCTAGCTCTCTCTCCTCTACTGCCCTAGCTCTCTCTCTCTCTGCCTCCTCTCTCTCTGCCCTAGCTCTCTCTCTCCTCTCCTGCTCTCTCTCTCCTCTCTGCCCTAGCTCTCTCTCTCTTCTAGCTCTCTCCCTCTCTGCCCCTAGCTCTCTCTCTCTACTGCCCTAGCTCTCTCTCTCTCTGCCTAGCTCTCTCTCTCCTGCCCTAGCTCTCTCTCTCCCTCTACTGCCCTAGCTCTCTCTACTGCCCTAGCTCTCTCTCTCTACTCTCTCTCTCTCTCTGCTCCTAGCTCTCTCTCTCTGCCCTAGCTCTCTCTCTGCCCTAGCTCTCTCTCTCTGCCCTAGCTCTCTCTCTACTGCCCCTAGCTCTCTCTCTCTCTCCTGCCCTAGCTCTCTCTCTCTCTCTCTACTCTCTCTCTCCTGCCCTAGCTCTCTCTCTCTACTGCCCTAGCTCTCTCTCTCTCTCTCCTGCCCTAGCTCTCTCTCTCTGCTGCCCTAGCTCTCTCTCCCTCTCCTGCCCTAGCTCTCTCTCTCTCCTGCCCTAGCTCTCTCTCCTCTACTGCCCTAGCTCTCTCTCTACTCCCTAGCTCTCCTCCTAGCTCTCTCTCTCTCTCTCCTGCCCTAGCTCTCTCTCCCTCTCTGCCCTAGCTCTCTCTCCCTCTACTGCCCTAGCTCTCTCTCCCTCTACTGCCCTAGCTCTCTCTCTACTGCCCTAGCTCTCTCTCTCCCTGCCCTAGCTCTCTCTCTCTGCCCTAGCTCTCTCTCCTGCTGCCCTAGCTCTCTCTCTCTCTGCTGCCCTAGCTCTCTCTCTCTACTGCCCTAGCTCTCTCTCTCCCTCTCTCCTGCCCTAGCTCTCTCTCCCTCTACTGCCCTAGCTCTAGCTCTCTCTCTCTCTCTAGCTCTCTCTCTACTGCCCTAGCTCTTTCTCTCTCTCTCCCTAGCTCTCTCTCTCTCTACTGCCCTAGCTCTCTCCCTCTCTGCCCTAGCTCTCTCTCTCTCTCTCTACTGCCCTAGCTCTCTCTCTCTCTCTCCTGCCCTAGCTCTCTCTCCTCTCCTAGCTCTCTTTCTCTCTGCCCTCTCTCTCTCTACTGCCCTAGCTCTCTCTCTCTACTGCCCTAGCTCTCTCTGCCCTAGCTCTCTCTCTCTCTACTGCCCTAGCTCTCTCTCTCTACTGCCCTAGCTCTCTCTCTCCCTCTCCTGCCTAGCTCTCTCTCTACTGCCCTAGCTCTCTCTCTCTCTCCTGCCCTAGCTCTCTCTCTCTCTCCTGCCCTAGTTCTCTCTACTGCCCTAGCTCTCTCTCTACTGCCCTAGCTCTCTCTCTCTCTGCCCTAGCTCTCTCTCTCTCTACTGCCCTAGCTCTCTCTCCCTCTCCTGCCCTAGCTCTCTCTACTGTCCTAGCTCTCTCTCTCCCTCTCCTGCCCTAGCTCTCTCTCCCTCTCCTGCCCTAGCTCTCTCTCTACTGCCCTAGCTCTCTCTCTCTACTGCCCTAGCTCTCTCTCTCTCTCTACTGCCCTAGGTCTCTCTCTCTGCTGCCCTAGCTCTCTCTCTCCCTCTCCTGCCCTAGCTCTCTCTCTCTACTGCCCTAGCTCTCTCTCCTCTCCTGCCCTAGCTCTCTCTCTCTACTGCCCTAGCTCTCTCTCTCTACTGCCCTAGCTCTCTCTCCCTCTCCTGCCTAGCTCTCTCTCCCTCTACTGCCCTAGCTCTCTCTCTCCCTCTCCTGCCTAGCTCTCTGTCTCTACTGCCCTAGCTCTCTCTCCTCTCTGCTGCCCTAGCTTCTCTCTCTACTGCCCTAGCTCTCTCTCTCTCTGCCCTAGCTCTCTCTCTCTGCTGCCCTAGCTCTCTCTCTCTCCTCTCCTGCCCTAGCTCTCTCTCTACTGCCCTAGCTCTCTCTCTCTCTACCCCTAGCTCTCTCTCTCTGCCCTAGCTCTCTCTCTCTAGCCTAGCTCTCTCTCTCTACTGCCTTTCTCTCTCTCTCTCTGCCCTAGCTCTCTCTCTCTACTGCCCTAGCTCTCTCTCTCTACTGCTCTAGCTCTCTCTCTCTACTGCCCAGGCTCTCTCTCTCTACTGCCCTAGCTCTCTTTCTACTGCCCTAGCTCTCTCTCTACTGCCCTAGCTCTCTCTCTCTCTCTACTGCCCTAGCTCTCTCTCTCTACTGCCCTAGCTCTCTCTCTCTCTCTCTACTGCCCTAGCTCTCTCTCTCCTCTACTGCCCTAGCTCTCTCCCTCTACTGCCCTAGCTCTCTCCCTCTACTGCCCTAGCTCTCTCTCTCTACTGCCCTAGCTCTCTCTCTGCTGCCCTAGCTCTCTCTCTCTCTCTCTACTGCCCTAGCTCTCTCTCTCTCTACTGCCTAGCTCTCTCTCTCTCTACTGCCCTAGCTCTCTCTCTCTACTGCCCTAGCTCTCTCTCTCTCTCTACTGCCCTAGCTCTCTCTCTCTCTCTACTGCCCTAGCTCTCTCTCTCTCTCTGCCCTAGCTCTCTCTCTCTCTACTGCCCTAGCTCTCTCTCTCTCTACTGCCCTAGCTCTCTCTCTCTACTGCCCTAGCTCTCTCTCTCTCTCGGCCCTGGCTCTCTCTCTCTCTCTCTACTGCCCTAGCTCTCTCTCTCTCTACTGCCCTAGCTCTCTCTCTCTCTACTGCCCTAGCTCTCTCTCTCTCTACTGCCCTAGCTCTCTCTCTCTCTCTACTGCCCTAGCTCTCTCTCTCTCTGCCCTAGCTCTCTCTCTCTCTACTGCCCTAGCTCTCTCTCTACTGCCCTAGCTCTCTCTCTCTACTGCCCTAGCTCTCTCTCTCTCTACTGCCCTAGCTCTCTCTCTCTACTGCCCTAGCTCTCTCTACTGCCCTAGCTCTCTCTCTCTACTGCCCTAGCTCTCTCTCTCTCTCTCTGCCCTAGCTCTCTCTCTCTCTACTGCCCTAGCTCTCTCTCTCTCTCTACTGCCCTAGCTCTCTCTCTCTCTACTGCCCTAGCTCTTCTCTCTCTACTGCCCTAGCTCTCTCTCTCTACTGCCCTAGCTCTCTCTCTCTACTGCCCTAGCTCTCTCTCTCTCTACTGCCCTAGCTCTCTCTCTCTCTACTGCCCTAGCTCTCTCTCTCTACTGCCTAGCTCTCTCTCTCTACGGCCCTATCTCTCTCTCTCTTCTACTGCCCTAGTTCTCTCTACTGCCCTAGCTCTCTCTCTACTGCCCTAGCTCTATCTCTCTCTACTGCCCTAGCTCTCTCTCTCTCTCTGCTGCCTAGCTCTCTCTCTCTCCGGCCCTAGCTCTCTCTCTCTACTGCCCTAGCTCTCTCTCTCTACTGCCCTAGCTCTCTCTCTACTGCTAGCTCTCTCTCTCTCTACGGCCCTAGCTCTCTCTCCACTGCCCTAGCTCTGTCTCTCTACTGCCTCTAGCTCTCTCTCTCTACTGCCCTAGCTCTCTCTCTACTGCCCTAGCTCTCTCTCTCTACTGCCCTAGCTCTCTCTCTACTGCCCTAGCTCTCTCTCTACTGCCCTAGCTCTCTCTCTATCTCTACTGCCCTAGCTCTCTCTATCTCTACTGCCCTAGCTCTCTCTCTTTCTACTGCCCTAGTTCTCTCTACTGCCCTAGCTCTCTCTCTCCCTACTGCCCTAGCTCTCTACTGCCCTAGCTCTCTCTCTACTGCCCTAGCTCTCTCTCTGCTGCCCTAGCTCTCTCTCTACTGCCCTAGCTCTCTCTCTCTACTGCCTAGTTCTCTCTACTGCCCTAGCTCTCTCTACTGCCCTAGCTCTCTCTCTCTACTGCCCTAGTTCTCTCTACTGCCCTAGCTCTCTCTCTCTACTGCCCTAGCTCTCTCTCTCTCCCCTCTCTGTACCATTGGTGATGTAGTCGTGTTGCCTGGTGTTCTCGTGTTGCACTTCAGATTTCGTTTAGTACATTGGTTGGTTTTCATTGGCTGGTTTTCATTGGCTGGTTTTCATTGGTTGGTTTTCATTGGCTGGTTTTCATTCCTTTTTCAGTTTGCCCTCTTGGTGTCCAAGCCCCGAACCCTGAACCTCCCCCTTTTGTCTGCAATTTGTAGTGAACCAATGATCAGTCATATTCCTCGTTTATGGTGTTGCTTTGTCACCATAGAGAAAACAACACACACACAATGCTGCTGCCACTTGTGACAATGATGGCCTAATATGGCCCAGAATGCAGCAGGAGAAATACCACACCTTATCAGCTACTACCACTTCACTACGTATTTCACACACTCTCCCACACTCTCTCTCACACACACACCACACACACACACACACACCACACTCGCTCATCATCTCACTCACTCTGGCAATAGACTTTCTCACGCTCACATACCACATTCAGAAGTACACACAGTTAGCATTTTGTTTCTCACACACTGTTGAGACACAGACACACACAACCTAGACAGTCTTTGTTGTCTTGATGAGGAAGAAGATGAATCTCTTGAACTCTGTAGCACCTCCCAGCCTGCACTAGTGGCTCTCATGGCAACCCGGTTCCATCAATCTCTGCTGAATTCCCCCACTGGACTCCAACTGTAGTGAAGCTGGACAGAGATGGACAGGCATTAACCAGTCACCTTTTACCAGAAGGAAGGAATACTTCTGGAAACCAAATGAACTCGAGTGGTTCACTCCAAAGTGCAGATTATTTTTGTCCCCTTTCATTTCTGTATGTTTGTCTTCATTTTGACACTTTCATCGGGGTTTTTGGTTGTGAGGATGTTTCATCTCGTTTTCTTCTGCTAGTTTGAACTGTTTTCCTTACTTTTTGTCTGTTTGTTTTTGTTTTGTTAAATTTGTTCTTTCGTTCCTGCATTTTTTTGGTTCCCATGGCGACAGAGCTGATCAGTAAGCTGAACTTCCTGGAGGAGGATCAGGACACGCCCCCTGCCCTCTGCTCCAATCCCTTCGAAGATCCGGCTGATGATGTTGATGACCCCTCCCATCTGGAACACACCAATCACTTCAACCCGTTCGGTGATGATGATGATGATGGTAGGCTTGACCTTTGACCTCTATCTACCTGTTCTGTCTCTCTCTGTACTGTATGTCTACCTGTCTATAAGGGACTAGGGGTTTTAGCAGTTTGATTTACACTGCATGGCCAAAAGCATGTGGACACCTGCTAGTTGAACATCTCACTCATTCCAAAATCATAATATGTAGTTGTGCCCCCTTTGCTGCTATAACAGCCTCCACTCTTCTGGGAAGGCTTTCCACTAGATGTTGGAACATTGCTGCAGGGACTTACTTCCAATCAGCCACGAGCATTAGTGATGTTGGGCGATTAGGTCTGGCTCGCAGTCAGCGTTCCAATTCATCCCTAAAGGTGTTTGATGGGGTTGAGGTCAGGGCTCTGTGCAGGCCAGTCAAGTTTTCCACACCCATCTCGACAAACCATTTCTGCATGGACCTCACTTTGTGCACAGGGGCATTGTCATGTTGAAACAGGGAACGTCCTTCCCCAAACTGTTGCCACAAAGTTGGAAGCACAGAATGGTCTAGAATGTCATTGTATGCTGTGAGGTTAAGATTTCCCTTCTCTGGAACAAAAGGGTCCGGACCATGAAAAACAGTCCCAGACCATTATTCCTCCTCCACCAAACTTTACAGTTGGCACTATGCATTGGGACATGGGGTGTCCAAACATAATGCATTCGGTGTACATTATACCTCATCCACCAAACTTTACAGTTGGCACTATGCATTGGGACAGGGGTGTCCACATAATGTCGGTGTACATTATACCTCATCCACCAAACTTTACAGTTGGCACTATGCATTGGGACAGGGGTGTCCACATAATGTAGGTGTACATTATTATGGGGTCGACATCAAAGACTGATTTATTATCCTATATTATATTTATATTTTATATTGTGTTTTCAATCCAAGTTTATTGACATAGTTGTTGAAAGATTTATTTTATTGTTCTGAGGTTGTTTATAAAGTGCCTGGCAAACTAAATGTTACCCTTTTGTTGCTGTCGAGATGTCAAGAAATGTCACGTAGCATTGTGAATCCTGTGCGTTTATGTATTCTGTCAGTAAAGCAGAATACTGACAGACAGACAGACAGCTAAGATAATATTGACCCATCTCTCTCTTGCCCTTTCTCTCTGTCACAGGACCCCCTCCCTGCCCCCTCCCTCACCCTCCGACAGGACCCAGAGGCCTACTATGTCCAGGAACCCTCCAACCCCTTCGACGAGGACGAAGTCAACACACACTCGCACACAGAGTACAACCCGTTTGACGAGCCCGACCAGGACCCAGACCTAGTCCCAGACCCTGACCCCCAGGGGCCCCAGCCGGAGGCTCCCAAACCCAGGGGAGGAAGGGGTCAGGCCGGTGGATATGAGCAAGTACCTGTATGCTGACACCAACCCACCACCAGAGGACCAACTGGATGAGTGAGTTACAGGGGGATGTGGGTGGGGGGGGGGGGTTAAAGAGAGGAGATTTGGGGATGATTACAGGTTTCAGTCATAAAGTGAATTTGTTCTCTAGTGTGTGTCAGGGTTTCTGTTAGGAAAATGGGAAGATTTTAATTTAACGGCCATTTATATTATATAAATGCACTATACCCATATATATATATATATATGTATTGGGTCACTCTCATTGGGTCACTCTCATTGGGTCACTCTCATTGGGCCACTCTCATTGGGCCACTCTCATTGGGCCACTCTCATTGGGCCACTCTCATTGGGCCACTCTCATTGGGCCACTCTCATTGGGCCACTCTCATTGGGCCACTCTCATTGGGTCACTCTCATTGGGCCACTCTCATTGGGTCCCTCTCATTGGGTCACTCTCATTGGGTGCATAAGCCATGAGGCCGTTCACTCACAGTGCAACAGCCAATCACATTTAGATGACGGTAATTCATCTGAACAGAGCATTCAACTCATGTAATGAAGCAGCCAATCAAACGTAGTTTTCAAACATTTGCCAAAATGCAATTGGTGGGAAAACAACATTCTAAACAGAGCACCTTCAAAACGACCAGGAAGCTCTAATGGGCCACAGAGGAATGGAGGATCATGAGCTTCTTTTAATTAAAATAGCTGTGGAGGGTTTCAGATAGAGGTCGACCAATTATGATTTTTCAACGCCGATACCGATTATTGGAGGACCAAAAAAAGCTGATACCGATTAATCGCCCGATTAAAAAAATATTTAATTTATTTGTAATAATGACAATTACAACAATACTGAATAAACACTTATTTTAACTTAATATAAAACATCAATAAAATCAATTTAGCCTCAAATAAATAATGAAACATTTGGTTTAAATAATGCACAAAAAAAGTGTGGAGAAGAAAGTAATATGTGCCATGTAAGAAAGCTAACGTTTAAGTTCCTTGCTCAGAACATGAGAACATATGAAAGTTGGTGGTTCCTTTTAACATGAGGCGGCAGGGTAGCCTAGTGGTTAGAGCGTTGGACTAGTAACCGGAAGGTTGCAAGTTCAAACCCCCCGAGCTGACAAGGTACAAATCTGTCGTTCTGCCCCTGAACAAGGCAGTTAACCCACTGTTCCTAGGCCGTCATTGAAAATAAGAATGTGTTCTTAACTGACTTGCCTGGTTAAAGGTAAAATAAAATAAAAAATGAGATATTCCAAGGTAAGAGGTTTTAGGTTGTAGTTAATATATATATTTATAGGACGATTTCTCTCTATACCATTTGTATTTCATATACCTTTGACTATTGGATGTTCTTATAGGCACTTTAGTATTGCTAGTGTAACAGTATAGCTTCCGTCCCTCTCCTCGCCCCTACCTGGGTTCGAACCAGGAACACATCGACAACAGCCACACTCGAAGCATCGTTACCCATCGCTCCACAAAAGCCGCGGCCCTTGCAGCGCAAGGGGAATAACTAGTCCAAATCTAAAAGCGAGTGACGTTTGAAACAGTATTAGCGCACACCCAGCTAACTAGCTCGCCATTTCACATTGGTTACACCAGCCATTAGGCTGATAGGCTTGAAGTCATAAACAGCGCTGTGCTTGCGAAGAGCTGCTGGCAAAACGCACGAAATGATTACGGGCCTGCTGCTGCTCAGTCAGACTGCTCTATCAAATCAGACTTAATTATAACATAATAACACACAGAAATACGAGCCTTTGGTCATTCATATGATCGAATCCGAAACTATAATTTCGAAAACAAAACGTTTATTATTTCAGTGAAATACGGAACCCTTCGGTATTTTATCTAACGGGTGGCTTCCCTAAGTCTAACTATTCTTGTTACATTGCACACCCTTCAATGTATGTCATACTTACGTAAAATTGTGGAAAATTAGTTCGCAATGAGCCAGGCGGCCCAAACTGTTGCATATACCCTGACTCTGCGTGCAATGAACACAAGAGAAATGACACAATTTCACCTGGTTAATATTGCCTGCTAACCTGGATTAGTAGTTATAACTAGTGATTATGATTGATTGTTTTTTTATAAGATAAGGTTAATGCTAGCTAGCAATTTACCTTGGCTTCTACTGCATTTGTGTAACAGGCAGGCTACTCGTGGAGTACAATGGTTAGAGCCTTGGACTAGTTAACTGTGCGGTTGCAAGATTGGATCCCCTGAGCTGACAAGGTGAAAATCTGTCGTTCTGCCCCTGAACAAGGCAGTTAACCCACAGTTCCTAGGCAGTCATTGTAACAGAGGCTGGATCACAGTGTATCAATGTGTCCATGTAACAGAGGCTGTATCACAGTGTATCAATGTGTCCATGTAACAGATTCTGGTGATTTGAACTTTTAAGATTTGTAGCATTTTTATGATTAACCACGTGACAATGATTTTGAGAAACGAGAGGGTTATTATTGACATTAAACACAAAAATGCGCATATGAAAATCAGAACCGACACGCGGAATTTGTAGAAATGATAAGATACATTTGAAGCGTCGCCAAACTTGAAACTCACGCGCCGCGCTAGTAACTCTTTATAAAATATTTGCCTCCACGTTTCCACGGTCAGATTTTGGCTACAGGCTCCTTATGAAGCAAGGTAACACATGCTTCATAATATGAAATAAAACATTCAGGTTTCAAACAATGAAGTATTTTCAGAGTGCACGCTGCCTCCGGCTCACATTGTAAAGGGGTGAAGGAAGCGCTCTTAGCCTGTCACCTGCACCTGAATGGTGAATGGGAGGCGCGCTTCAACTACCAGTTGAGAAATAAAAATAGCTCTTTTTAATCGTGCACCAAAACTGTGTTTAACACGTGATTGCATTTAGCATTTTGGCGCAATGAATGGGTTTACTAACAGCATGTTTTACTCCGGCAGCAGCCAGCCGAGGAGATGCAGGAGAAATCCCTCTCAAAATAGTCTCTGAATGCTGTGCGCGTGTGATAGTTGTGTTGGATAAATAAGATACGCGATGACCAATGAAAATACACACAGGCCAATTTAATTCCGCTAAATTATGCAAATTACCTATAGACCGATAAGCATGACGGTCAAATGTATTTCCGTCAGATTAATAAAACAACTATGGGATTATTTTTTCTCCTTGTCATTTCTGCCCGGCAACAGTTTTATTTATCGGCAACAAAAAAGGACAAAAGCAGTCAATTGCCAGCTAACAGAAACCCTGGTGTGTGTATCTGTATTTGTCTTCGTGTGTGTGTGTCTGTATATGTGTGTGTGTAACCTTGTGGGAGTTACACAAGGCCCCCCCAACTCTAAGACACAGAGTGACTTGGGAGCTCTTTCAGAAACAAGGACTTGGTTGTTCCCTGCATTCTTTCTGCTTGTCTGCCCCCCTATCCCCCTCACCTCCGTCCTCCATCCCTATTCACCCCCTCTCACTACAAATTACTGCCTCATGACTCCTTGTCGAACAGCAATTTACAGTTAGTTAAACCTTCCATTTTGGTGAGTTGTGGAGGTGGGGTACAGTTCTCTTGGGTAAACTCTAAATTAACTTGGATATAATACATAAGCCTATCTTTCCTATTCAGTTTGGATTGAGGGGATATTTCCTATGGTGACCCTTTAACTTTGTCAAAACCCTAGAATACTCAACCCCCTGACTAACATTCCTTCTCCCAACTCCCTCACTAACATTCCTCTTCCAACCCCTCAAACATTCCTCCTCCCAACCCCTGGCTAACATTCCTCCTCCCAACCCTCAAACATTCCTCCTCTCAACCCCTGGCTAACATCCTCCCCTCAACCCCTCTAACATTCCTCCTCCCAACCCCCTGGCTAACATTCCTCCTCCCAACCCCTGACTAACATTCTTCCTCCCAACCCCTGGCTAACATTCCTCCTCCCAACCCCTGACTAACATTCCTCCTCCCAACCCCCTGACTAACATTCTTCCTCCCAACCCCCTGGCTAACATTCCTCCTCCCAACCCCTGGCTAACATTCTTCCTCCCAACCCCTGGCCCCCCTGGCTAACATTCCTCCTCCCAACCCCCTGACTAACATTCCTCCTCCCAACCCCTGGCTAACATTCTTCCTCCCAACCCCCTGACTAACATTCTTCCTCCCAACCCCTGACTAACATTCTTCCTCCCAACCCCTGGCTAACATTCCTCCTCCCAACCCCCTGACTAACATTCTTCCTCCCATCCCCATCATAAGCCACTCCAAGGTTATTGAGTCCACCATGTTTAGTTTTTTTGTTGTCTCGGTGACGTCCCAAATGGCACCCTATTACCCACATAGTGCAATACTTTCATGTAGTGTATATATAGACAATATGGTGGCATTTGGGACTCAGCCCTGGGAGGGAGAGATGGAGGGGGGGAGAGATGGAGGGGAGAGACATGGAGGGGGAGAGAGATGGAGGGAGAGAGAGAGAGATGGATGGAGGGGGGAGGGAGAGAGAGATGGAGGGGAGAGATGGAGGAGGAGATGGAGAGATGGAGAGAGATGGATGGAGGGAGAGATGGAGGGAGGGGAGAGAGATGGAGGGGAGAGAGATGGAGGGAGAGAGAGAGGGATGGATGGAGGGAGAGAGAGATGGAGGGATGGATGGAGGGAGAGAGAGAGAGAGAGGGAGGGAGAGAGAGGGGAGGAGCGAAGTGTTTTGACTGGGGCTGTGGAAGGAGGGAGGGGAGAGGAAGGGAGGGAGGAAAGAAAGAGAGGGGAGGCTCAGTGTTTTGACTGGGGCTGTGGTGTGACAGTCGTGGCAGAAAGTATTGAGAATGACACAAATATTAATTTCCACAAAGTTTGCTGCTTCACTGTCTTTAGATAATTTCGTCAGATGTTACTATAGAATACTGAAGTGTAATTACAAGCATTTCAAAGGCTTGTATTAACAATTACATGAAGTTGATGCAAAGAGTCAATATTTGCAGTGTTGCCCTTTCTTTTTCAAGACCTCTGCAATCAACCCTGGCATGCTGTCAATTAACTTCTGGGCCACATCCTGACTGATGGCAGTCCATTCTTGCATAATTAATGCTTGGAGTTTGTCAGAATTTGTGGGTTTTGTTTGTCCACCCGCCTCTTGAGGATTGACCACAAGTTCTCAATGAGATTAAAGTCTGGGGAGTTTCTGGCCATGGACCCAAAATATCAATGTTTTCTTTCCCGAGCTAATTTCGCTATCACTTCTTTGCCTTATGGCAAGGTGTTTCCATCATGTTGGAAAAGGCATTGTTCGTCACCAACTGTTCCTGGATGGTTGGGAGAAGTTGTTCTGGAGGATGTTGGTACCTTTATCTTTATTCATGGCTGTGTTCTTAGGCAAAATTGTGAGTGAGCCCACTCCCTTGGCTGAGAAGCAACCCCACACATGAATGGTCCCAGGATGCTTTACTGTTGGCATGACACAGGACTGATGGTAGCGCTCACCTTGTCTTCTCCGGACAAGCTTTTTTATGGATGCCCTGTAACTGAAAGAGCAATACGTAACTGGAACGAAGTACAAT
>NW_024608435.1:0-30000 GCF_018296145.1 Oncorhynchus tshawytscha
TTTACAGAGTTAGGGTTGTACCTGGTGGGTTCCTTGATGATTT
Source organism: Oncorhynchus tshawytscha (assembly GCF_018296145.1). NCBI lineage: Eukaryota > Metazoa > Chordata > Actinopteri > Salmoniformes > Salmonidae > Oncorhynchus > Oncorhynchus tshawytscha. The sequence goes on from NW_024608435.1 coordinate 44, forward strand.
GTGTGAGATTGAGGGCATCTAGCTTAGATTGTAGGGCTGCCGGGGTGTTAAGCATATCCCAGTTTAGGTCACCTAACAGAACAAACTCTGAAGCTAGATGGGGGCGATCAATTCACAAATGGTGTCCAGGGCACAGCTGGGAGCTGAGGGGTTCGGTAGCAGGCGGCAACAGTGAGAGACTTATTTCTGGAGAGAGTAATTTTCAAAATTAGTAGTTCGAACTGTTTGGGTATGGACCTGGAAAGTATGACATTACTTTGCAGGCTGTCTCTGCAGTAGACTGCAACTCCTCCCCCTTTGGCAGTTCTATCTTGACGGAAGATGTTATAGTTGGGTATGGAAATCTCTGAATTTTTGGTGGCCTTCCTGAGCCAGGATTCAGACACGGCAAGGACATCAGGGTTAGCAGAGTGTGCTAAAGCAGTGAGTAAAACAAACTTAGGGAGGAGGCTTCTGATGTTGACATGCATGAAACCAAGGCTTTTTCGATCACAGAAGTCAACAAATGAGGGTGCCTGGGGACATGCAGGGCCTGGGTTTACCTCCACATCACCCGCGGTACAGAGAAGGAGTAGTATGAGGGTGCGGCTAAAGGCTATCAAAACTGGTCGCCTAGAGCGTTGGGGACAGAGAATAAGAGGAGCAGGTTTCTGGGCATGGTAGAATATATTCAGGGCATAATGCGCAGACAGGGGTATGGTGGGGTGCGGGTACAGCGGAGGTAAGCCCAGGCACTGGGTGATGATGAGAGAGGTTGTATCTCTGGACATGCTGGTTGTAATGGGTGAGGTCACCGCAGGTGTGGGAGGTGGGACAAAGGAGGTAACAGGGGTATGAAGAGTGGAACTAGGGGCTCTATTGTGAACTAAAACAATGATAACTAACCTGAACAACAGTATACAAGGCATATTGACATTTGAGAGAGACATACAGCGGGGCATACAGTAATCACAGGTGTTGAATTGGGAAAGCTAGCTAAAACAGTGGGTGAGACAACAACAGCTAATCAGCTAGCACAACAAACAGTAGGTAAAATGGCGTTGACTAGGCAACGGGGGCCGACAGATAAAACAAACAAGCAGAATGGAGTACCGTGATTAATGGACAGTCCAGCGTGCATCAGCTATGTAGCCAAGAGATCAGTGTCCAGGGGGCAGCGGTGGATGGGCAGGGAAGCTGGACTGGCGAGTGTTATCCAGGTTAAAAAAGAACTAACAATGACTAAATAGCTTGTAGCTAGTTAGCTGGTTAGCGTCTGGAGGTTCTTGAGTGTGTTCTAAAAAAATTTTTTTTAAAATAATAGCGATTCCGTATCACATTGGGTGAGGCAGGTTTCCGGAAGGTGTAAACAAATTAAAAATCAAAAAGAGATAGAAAGTAAATATGGGTCCAGTAAGTGTTTGGGACGCGGCGATTCAGACGGTTAGCAGGCCTGTGCTAACAAGCTAACAGTTCGTAGGCCCGGGATAGACAAGCTAGCAGTTAGCAGGCCGAATTAGCAAGCAGGGAGATAGCGAGGGCTAGAGAGTTAGCCTTTGGGGGACGTCGCGATGGGGTGAGTCTGTTTATTCCTCTTCATGCGGTGACGTCGATAGACCGGTCGTGGGCCCGGGTATTGTAGCCCAGGAGTATGCTACAGGTGCTCTGGCCGGGCTAGCTTCAAGCTAAGTGGGTGGAAACGCTAGCCAGGGGTAATCATCCGGGGTTGCGGTTTAGCTAGATAGCTAGTTGTGAAGATCCAGCTGAAAAATGTTCCGTTTGCGGTGGGAATCCGGGGATGAATCCGGGGATGAAAAATAGATAGGTCCGTTATGCTCTGGTTAGAGTCGCGTTGTTCGAACTGGCGAGAGCTTTCCGGGCTAAAGGTTAGCTGATGACCGGTTAGCTGAAGACCGCTAGCATAGCTGGTGGTTAGCTGGCTAGCTTCAGTTGAGGGGTTCCGGTTCCGAAGTAAATATAAATACTTTAGGAAAAATAGCTACATTGGGTGAGGCGGGTTGCAGGAGAGTATTTGGAAGCTTAGGTTTAGCAAAATGTTTTTAAAGAGGTATGCGAAGAAAAATATGTAAAAAACGAAAAAGAAACGATATATACAAGGGACAGGACGACAGGACGACTTACTGCTACGCCATCTTGGAAGAATATGAGGTGCGTGCTAGCCGTCTGGTGAAGACTGTGCCAGCCCCACGCACCAGGCCTCCTGTGCGCCTCCCCAGCCCTGCACGTCTTGTGCCAGCTTGGCGCTCCAGCCCTCCAGTGCGCCTCCACAGACAGGTTAGTCCTGCGCCGGCTCTACGCACGGTTTCCCCAGTTTCCTGGGAGAACCCAGTGCGGCCTGTTCCAGCTCCCCCACAGCCCGGTTTGACCTGTGCCTGCGCTCTTGTTACAGGAATTAAATTCCTCTGTTTTAATACCCAATTAAAATTAAACACTCTGTCAATTCATAAGAATTTGTATGACTCTTATTTTGTATAAAATGGCCAGAGCCCAGTCTTAAAGTCAACCAACAGCGTTTATTCGCAAGAGTACTGCCCCTTACACATTTTACCACAGGTTATAAACTGAAAATGACGTCATTAGTTTTAGTACTAGCCCGTGTCATCTCCGCTCTAGTACAATGGCTGTATGGTTCTCACATCGTCTCGCCCTATTAAGATAATATATGACCGAGCCAAGGCCAGCTTGTGTAGATAAGCCTTCTAGCCAGTCTGGCTATAAGTTCATTCATTTCTACCATGGTACAGACAGTCATTGTTCTAATTCCTTATTATATTTACACACATTATATTCAGTACTAGGATTAAAAAGAAAATTCATACATATACAGTAACATAATAGTATTCTGATTAGTACATATACAGTAACATAATAGTATTCTGATTAGTACATATATAGTAACATAATAGTATTTTGATTAGTCAGTCCTGATTGAAATGTATACATAATTAGTCATTATTGATAAAAATTCCCTTAACAGCTCTGGAGGTGCTGGGCTAGAGTGGGCATTCAGCCTTGAAGAGTGGTGCCAAGGCTACGCACCAGATCTCCAGTGCTCCCCCACAGCCCGGTCTATCCCGTGCCTCCTCCACGGACTAGGCCTCCAGTAGGTCTCCCCAGCCTGGTGAGTCCGGTGCCTGCTCCACGGGCCAGTCCGTGGTCCCCAGCGAGGGTGCCCAGTCCGGTGCCTGCAGCGAGGGTGCCCAGTCCTGTGCCCGCAGCGAGGGTGCCCAATCCGGTGCCCGCAGCGAGGGTGCCCAGTCCGGGGCCCGCAACGAGGGTCCGGGGCCCGTAGAGAGGATCCCCACACCAGAGGCGCCACCAAAGCGGGGTGAGCCAGAGATGGAGCGAGGTCTACGTCCCGCACCAGAGCCGCCACCGTGGATAGATGCCCACCCGGAACCTCCACTATAGGTTCAGGTTTTGTGGCCAGAGTCCGCACCTTTGGGGAGGGGGGGGGGGGTTACTGTCACGCCCTGACCTTAGAGAGCTGTTTTATTTCTCTATTTGGTCAGGTCAGGGTGTGAGTGGGGAGGGCATTCTATTTTTTGTTTTCTATGTTTCTTTATTTCTATGTTTTGGCCGGTTATGGTTCTCAATCAGGGACAGCTGACAACTTAATATTGCAACTCATAGTAGACTCCAGTGAAAGTGCCCATGAAGGAAAATTTGCCATTAAATTAATACTGCTTTTTCTATTGTACTTTATTGCCTGGTGAGATCTGCTCTGCTGATGCAAAACGCTGTACGGTGTCGGTGCCATTCATGCATTTCAAGCTGAATCTCACGTTCGTAGCTCCAGACTCATAGAACAATGTCAAATGTAGGCTTGAAGGGTTGTCTGCCTTATTTGATATGCTATAGTTTTAAATTAACATACTGTACAGTAAGTCGTTTTATCTCTATTTTAGATGGCCTATGGTTCGTGTGTGATGGGAGACAGACTAAATGATCTCAATATGGGAGTGTGTCCAAAATGGCACCCTATTCCCTCTATAGTGCATTACTTTTGACCAGAACCTATATAGGGAATAGGGTGACTTTTAGGATGCAGACATGGAATTGTCATATAATTGAAGACATTGGCTGATCAGATCCAAAATGGCGTCTTTTTGCTTCACCACTTGTTCTCCATCACTAGTTCTTGTAGTTCATGTCTTTGAGAAGGACATGGTAGCAGATTGCATCCAAATGCACTGAGATACAATTCAATGTGAGTGTACTCAATTCACTAACAAATACCTGTTGGGAGTTTTTACAGTACTTAAAGTACATTCCCTCTTGCAATAAAATGGTCATGGGTGCGTTTACAGGGGTACACTGTTGTTTATATTCTTAGGCCTAAATAAGCATTGCGTGACTCAACATAAAACATTTATGTATTTGATGACATACGATTGATGAACAATGCCAGATCAACTGCTACAACGGTTTGTCTTATGGATATGCTTCTTACAGATGTTAATGAGATGTTTGTGAAATGTTAAGTTAAGGTCATGTACAGTGCCTTGTGAAAGTATTCGGCCCCCTTGAACTTTGCGACCTTTAGCCACATTTCAGGTAGCCTCCATCTCCAGTGATCAGATTTTCCTGCGCTTTTCGATGAAACAGACGTTCTGTTATAGTCACAGCCGTGATTTAAACAGTTTTGGAAATGTCTGAGTGTTTTCTATCCACACATACTAATCATATGCATATACTATATTCCTGGCCTGAGTAGCAGGACGCCAAAATGTTGCGCGATTTTTAACAGAATTTCCGAAAAAGTAGGGGGGAGGCTTAACAGGTTTTAAGGGGGCTGAATAATTTTGCACGCCCAATTTTTCAGTTTTTGATTTCTTAAAAAAGTTTGAAATATCCAATAAATGTTGTTCCACTTCATGATTGTGTCCCACTTGTTGTTGATTCTTCACAAAAAAATACAGTTTTATATCTTTATGTTTGAAGCCTGAAATGTGGCAAAAGGTCGCAAAGTTCAAGGGGGCCGAATACTTTCGCAAGGCACTGTAACTTTGTTAGTGGCACCTTTGCCCTGTAAGCTTCACGGTTGTTTTTCATTTCTTGTATTGTTGGCGACATTTCATAATAAAAGAGAAATGTACGCACACCACTCTGCACTTTGGTCCTCTTCTTTCGACGGCCGTGACAGTGGTGGGGAAAAGGATGGTAAAGATGAACAAAGAAAACATTGACATGTCTCTGAGTTTTATGTTACTAGGCAAGTTCATCTGCCTCTTCCACTATCCTCGGCTTTATTCTGTTATCTTGTCATCTGGGTTCTTCTACTCCTCTTCCTCTTTTTCTCTGTACTCCTTGGGGCCCTGCAGCTCTCCGGTGGACTGCCGACCCTCATTCTCCTCTTCATCCTCCTCATCGTCCTCTCTCTTCATGAGCTCCATGTCTTCTTGGCGGTCTTCTGACTCGGCTGTGCAGATGCCGTAGCATATCAGGATGATCGCGCACAGCGGCAGGCCAAACAGGAACAAGCCCAGCACCGGGAAGCTGCAGAACACCAACTGAGGGGAGGGAGGGATGAAGGGGGTAAATAGGTGAAGAGGAAGGGATTGAGAAAGGGGTGAAGGGGGGTGGGGTCGAAGATGGAAAGGGAAGGTGTTCAGGCCAAACCAGACAATTTTGTGAGAAGACCGATTTTCGGAATGTCTCATGCTCTGTCACCTTTCACCGCAGGTGCCAATGCGGTTTATTGAGACGCAGCCAATGCAAAAAAAACTATCTATTGTTTAAACTGGCAGATTTTTATGTGGATTATTTTATTATGGTAATAGATTAGATTTATGCGAGGGTCTTAGGGGGTTATGTTAACTCCCCGCTTTGCGTGTTTTGGAGGTGGTGTGTGTGTGTGTGCGTGCGTGTACTCCGAGGGCAAGTTGATGGCTGCCTTCTCATCTCGTTCACTGTGAATTACCGAGGCTAGCAGGGGCACTACTCAAAAACAGACCACTCAGAGTGCTCAATCCACATTGAAGATTCCCTTTAAATATATTTTTTTACTGTTTTGAATTCCTACTTGAGTGAGGCATGCTTGCACTTCAGACTTTAAAAAAGTATGAAACTTCAATAGGTAATTTTAGGTGGGAAAAATATACATAATGACTTTCCTTTTCCCCTCAGGTGACCTTTTTCCTGCTGGATCAGCATTTTTCAGAACACTACATTGCACTACAATACACTTCCCTCCCAGCTCTAACAGAGTTCTTCTGACCTCCTCTCTATCCTTCTCATTTCCATTCCTCTCTTTGTGGTCTATTCTTTTGCTCTCTCTCTTCACTTCCAGGTTTAGATTCAGATCAACTTTATTATCCCAGGGGCCTCCTGAGTGGCGCTGTGGTCTAAGGCACTGCATCACAGTGCTAGCTGTGCCACTAGAGGTTCTGTTGCAGCCGTCTGTGACCGGGAGACCCATGGGGCGGCGCACAATTGAGTTTCACGTTCCTTTGTGTCCACATCACCAACATGGTCCAAACACACCAGGACAGCTGTGAAGAGGGCATGGCAAGATTTGACATGGGTCCCCAGATCCTCAAAAAGTTATACAGCTCCACCAGCGAGAGCATCCTGACTGGTTGCATCACCGCCTGGTATGGCTACTGCTCGGCATCTGACCGTAAGGCACTACAGAGGGTAATGCGTACGTCCCAGTACATCACTGGGGCCAAGGTTCCTGACATCCAGGACCTATATACTAGGTAGTGTCAGATGAAGGCCCAAATAATTGTCAAAGACTCCTGTCACCAAAGTCATAGACTGCTCTCACTGTTACTGCAAGTGGTACCAGAGCACCAAGTCTAGGACTAAAAGGCTCCTTAATAGCTTCTACCCCCAAGCCATAAAACTTCTGAACAATTAATCAAATGGCCACCCGGGCTATTTACATTTACATTGACCCCCCCACCCTTCACTGTTCATTATCTATGCATAGTTACTTTACAAGTTACCTTGACTAACCTGTACCCCCGCACATTGACTTGGTACCGGTACCCCCTGTATATAGCCACGAAATTGTTACGTAATTTATTTTTTACTTTTTCATTTTGTATTACATTTTTTCACTTTAGTTTATTTAGTAAATATATTCTTAACTCAATTTTTTGAACTGCATTGTTGGTTAAGGGCTTGTAAGTAAGCATTTCACGATAAGGTTGTATTCGACGCATGTGACAAATACAATTTAATTAGCTGTGACTGAATTTTGAGTTAAGGGGATGTTTTCAAGTTTTAGGAGGATGAGTTTTGTGTACAGGTTGGTGGCCGATTCTTGATCTATACCAATTATCTTTCCCGTCGTCTTAATCAAGCACTGAAACTTGACTTGGTGTCGCACTCGCATGTTTCAAAACATGCATATCAGACCAAAGGACAGCACACTCTGTAGGACAGATTTATAGAACATTTGTAAGATATGATGTTCCACATTAAAATGGTTCAGTTTGCATTAAAAAAAGTATCTGTTGCAATTTCTTTATCTTTGCAAAGGCACAGTCATTGAATTTCAGTTTAAGGGTCTATTTCGATTCCCAGGTACTTATATGTGGTCACTGTATCGACGGATTCCCCATTGGTCTTCGTAGGGGGTAGTGGAGTTTTGTTCCTTCTGAAATCAATTTCCATGTCTTTTGTTTTCTTAATGTTTATTTTTAAAAAGTTATCTGCCCAACACTGGACGAATATTGAAGTTGCTCTGTCAAAACCTTGAGAGGTTTGGTCTGTGTGGGGGAAACCCACAACAGCAATGTCATCTGCATATTTAAAAAATGTGTGGGGTGCGTCAGAGGCTTGACAATCGTTTGTGTACAGTATGGGTGAAAGTGCGCAACCTTTAGGGGCTCCTGTATTCACTGTTCTAGATGTAAAGATGGCGGAGTTGAACTTCACTTGTTGAGTACGGTTCACAAGGAAGCTTCATCCACTTAATCAATAGAGAGTTGACAACCAAATTCACCAGCTTATCTACCAGTAGGTGGCATTGGATGGTGTTCAACCAAATACTGAAAACAATTAATACAATTTTCAACTAGGCTATTTGCCTTTTTTAAATGTTTGTAGATATTGTTCAGTATGACCAGTAATGCATCATCAACATCCCTGGAGGCATGGTAGGCAAATTGTTTTGAGTCTAATTGGAATGAGAGGCCAAAGAAATATATATTTTTCTTCATTATTTTTTCTAAACTAAACTAAATTTCATATGTACAGATGTCAGGGCCACAGGGTGTAAATCGTTATTTTCTTTTGGCATGTTGTTTTTAGGTATTGGGACAATCAGCGACTTCTTCCATAAGTCTGGAATTATCTCACTGTTCAGTGACAGCTGGAACAGCTTCTGGAACAGTAATAGAAGCTGGTCTGCGCATACCTGAATTGCCTTGCTGCTGACACCATCCGGACCGTAAGATTTTTGTGGGTCGACACATTGAATGTATTGCTTGACGTCATTCACAGAGATCTGTATATCAACAGCTGGTATGCTGTCTATACTGCAGTGGCGTGCCGTGGGCCTGGGGGCTGGACCTTCAGTGAGGTCCTACACAGTCCCACCCAAATTAATCCACCTCTTATTACCATCATTATGATGCCATGGCTCTAGACACTATACATTTAGACAGAAACGCAGGATAAAACCAGGCGTTGCGTCACCTTGAAATTGACATTTTTATTCATAGAATTGCAGGGGAAGAGTACAATACCTTTTCATTGTGCAGCTCCCGTTGCCCTGCGCGCTTGTTCGTTGAGCTGTAGATCCACTCGGGTGTCCCCAAAAGTTTTCAAAAGCACCATTGCTTGTAAGTGCCCAGCCGTGTCTCATTGCTGCCTTGGTTAGACAACTCAAGTTTGCAAAGCCAGTGTGGCTCCAAACACCAAATCTATCACTTGCAAATAATAGGCATTCCCAGCAGTACAGTTTGCAGTGCTTTTCGGAGCCTGTGAGCCATTGATAGCGCTCGTAGTTGGAACTTTGAAAGTGGCGAACGAACCCCTTTCCCGCCTGTGACAGGCTTTGTAGCGTCGGCGTCGGGTGACCGCTCCTGACAATGTCTCACTTTTATTGAGTAGTTTGTCTTGAGAATGGCGTTATAATTATATCCTCGACCAAATCGATATCTTCTCCTCCTTCCGCCATTGTGGGTTAAAAAAACAGCTTAGTAGTATGCAAATTAATTAGTTTATCAAATTCAGTTTCCTAGTTCTGAGGTTTGCATAGACCTGCCCATATAGGACCTGCCTCTCAATATTGGTAATCCAATCAAAAGACGTGCACACACTACACCTGCTAGCTGGCTCCTGTGTAACACTGGAGCCAGCCAGCAGGCGTACAATAGCCAACTCTAAAGCTGATTGGTTGACACTAAATTTTCATTTCCATTCACTTTAAGCTACAAGTGCCCGCACTGTTGATTCTGAAGGCCTGAGGGCAGATTTTAGACCCTGGCAGCACATGATGGCTGAATATGATTGGATAAAAGATCTAACATAAAGACCAGCCCTCCAAATCTCAACCTGGGGCTAGAAGCAGTGCAACCAAGAGGAAAGCTATGAAATGAAGAGTGTAACTCTTACTCTGGGGAATAATTTAATACATATTTGTGGGAAAATATATTTAAAAAAATATATATATTCTGATGATGTTTAGGCCAGCAGAGAAGGCCTTGCTGGCCCTGACGGCCCACCACTGCTATACTGTCCACATAGAGACATGGCTTTGTTATACTGGTGACAAGCAGGGGAATACTACTGGGCATCAGACAGTAGCTACACAGGATATTGTACAGAGGGGTGTTATTGTGAGAGAGAGTAGAGAGAGTCCTCAGGCAGCAGCACCAGGCATGGCAGCCATGAGGTAGGCTTGCACGGGCCTGGGGCCCAGAACTCCGGGACTTCCGTTGTGTTAGGATTATGGTATAATTCATCTGAGTGACTTTATAATACACAAGGGGGGAAAAGGATCTAACTTTTTTCAGCTGCCATATAGTGGAGCATATTACAATGCCAAATACTGACACTGGAAATTGATGATGGACGACACAGACACCTCGCTGTGGGGAGAGGAAGAGGAGTTTTTCACTCTAAAAAAGGTCACGGAGATATCTCAATAAAGGATGATTGCAATCCTTCCACTGCAAAAATCAGACAGGTGCGAGAATTTCTTTTTACGGATTGAACCCTGGTCTTCGGTGGGGAAAGAGGAGTATACATGTGTTTCAGCGAGGGGCAGGACTGCAATCTATGCTCACATGTCCCAATTCGACCCATAGGGCTTCATATTTGACATCCAGCCCCTACTTAAAAGACACAGGAACATAAAGGTGTAATATTTTCCTACACTGCAGATTATCCCTCTACCCTTATCATATAGGGCCAGGAGTTTTTCTTACCTTGTGACCTTGACCAAGGATAACCCCACATATCATATCAAACATTATGCCAATTAAATAGTAGATTAGAGTAACAAAAAAAAGCTCTATAGTCAAGATGCATCCAAGATACACGCATTCCTTCTTTTTGATGTGACATGGTATGGATAAAAGGCAATGTGACGCAGTGTTTTTGGAGTGTCATCTCTATTTTTATGCAAACAGTGTGCGACTATGGAGGCAACATGGGCCCCTGACGGTCACAGTTAATGAAACCTTTACAAATTAGAGCTGCCAACTGAATCAGAGGAGGTCCAGCACTGGGCAGCAACACAGCTGAGATGACATGCATACACACAGGATACATACAGTCACACACACACAGTAGACAACTACACAGCTCAGCTAAGACAAAGCATGTTGTGCGTCACTGTGTCACTCCACATCTCAGATGTGCACACCCCAGCTGCGATAAGGCAAGCCCCCATACACTCAAACACACACACAACTGTGCCACACATACCCCCATCCATCACTGTGCTACTCTATACACACACACACAACAGCCATCCTGAATAAACAGTCAGCTCATTCACCTTTCAGAGAGCAGACTGCAAGGGCTTTTCAGTAGCACTGCCACACAAAATTTTATAGAATGGTTCTGTTACAGCCATGGCCATTACATAGAATGAGAGACTCGCCCCAGTTATGGCTCATCCAGTTTCCACCCAAACTCAATATAATGAATGCTTACCAAATGTGAGGCTTTGTCGCGCCGTTGTTACAGCACTAATCCTGTGCACAAACAGACAGGCAGAAACACTGAAACCAGCCTCACTTAGACAGACAGTCCTATGTACTTTAAGTAAGTAGGCAGGCAGGCAGGCAGGCAGGCAGGCAGGCAGGCAGGCAGGCAGGCAGGCAGGCGGGTGGGTAGGTAGGCAGGCAGGCAGGGTGGGCAGGTGGCAGGCAGGTGGGCAGGCAGGCAGGCAGGCAGGCAGGCAGGCAGGCAGGCAGGCAGGTGGGCAGGTGGGTGGGCAGGCAGGCAGGCAGGCAGGCAGGCAGGCAGGTGGGCAGGTGGGTGGGTGGGTGGGCAGGCAGGCAGGCAGGCAGGCAGGCAGGCAGGCAGGCAGGCAGGTGGGTGGGTGGGTGGGCAGGGTGGCAGGGTGGCAGGTGGGCAGGTGGGTGGGCAGGCAGGCAGGCAGGCAGGTGGGCAGGCAGGTGGGTGGGTGCAGGCAGGCAGGTGGGTGGGCAGGCAGGCAGGCAGGTGGGCAGGCAGGTGGGCAGGCAGGTGGGTGGGCAGGGTGGGCAGGCAGGTGGGCAGGCAGGCAGGCAGGCAGGCAGGCAGGCAGGCAGGCAGGCAGGCAGGCAGGCAGGTAGGTAGGTAGGTAGGTAGGTAGGTAGGTCCTTCCTAAGGGAACAGGGATTAGTGGCCATTGGCAGGCCAGGATTTAATTTCTCAAAGGAGGTCAATATATAATCCTGGGCAGACTTGGCCCGGAGCCATCCAAAACAAATCACAGCTAGGACACACACACACAAGCATGCAAACACAATCGTGTAATCACTACCAACCCAAAACACACATTTGAACATGTATTTATATTCAAATCTCTATCACACAGTGTCAGCATTACACAAACACATATAATGTGTGTACTTTGATCAGACATTTTCACAGTAAAACACATTTGCTGTGATCAAAAACACACTCTTTAAGCCCTGGGTTTGATTAAGAGAGCATGTGTACTGTAATGTCCCTCATACAAACAATTACAATCCCCTCCAACCCTCCCCCAACACACACACCCAGACAGACAGACAAGCTCTGGTCACACTCACATTAAATCATCTCAATATGATCATATACTGTATGTATGCATGATGTACACATATATGTAAACTAGAAGAATACACACACACAGTATAAACTAGAAACACACATACTGTGTCCTGTGCCCCCACTGCCCGGCTGTGCTCTGCTGGCCCTGCCAGGCTTGGTGGTCTGGGCTAATTAACAGTGTGGTGGTGTCAGCCCAGCAGCAGCACAGACCTCTCGGTGCATGACAACAAACCACACCGCTACGAGCCGTCACGCAGCTCCATGCTGGGGCTCACTGCATTATTAGCACAGCTCTCCCTCTAACAGTCATTAAAGCACATGCCCACCAGTTGCATAGGACTCATATATTCTCTTTTAAACAGCAGTATTCATACAAGGTTAAACATGGCAGGGGGCTAGCACAGTGTTACAATTGACAAGCCCACTAAAAAGAAAATGACTGTCATTCCCGGATAATTGACAGATACATAGGAATGCATTTTAATGGTGGGGGCTGACTTTAAACCGTGGCTTTATGGAGTCCGGCATTGTGTGGTTACTGCGGTAGCCTAAAAAACCTGTGAAGGGAGAGTGGGTGGAGGAGGTGAGGAGGAGGCTGTAGAAAACAGGAAGACGAGGAGGAGAAAAGGAAGTACAGAAGAGGAGGTAAATAAGTAGAGAGGTAGAGGAGAGTAGACACTCACCCCATACTGAGGCTGTTGATGGAGTCGTTTCCATCCATGAGGCCAACGAAAGGATACTTTATAAGCATTGATTGGTATCCTAACAAGTTACATGACACAATACCTAGTTTCCTGTGAAAGAGGTTCCATTTCAACCAAGGCCTCTCCCTCCAATGGCACACAATAGCAGAATAACACTGATGCTCTCTCGTTGTGCTTTCTCAAAGAAAATGTATATTATTTTTGTGTATGTTAGACTCCCTGAACTCCCCACTAACCCTGCTCCCTGCCTCCTTCTTCACAGAATCATATTGGTGTGATTTATAAGTAAGGAATGAATTAAGAATATATACATATGTCATATGTCAGAGCGGCATTGGACTAAGATATATAGCACAGAACACAGTGATAGGTGATGAAATATTTACACACAATTAAAGTGACAAGGATGCCGTAGAATAGTATAGAGTATAGTTTATACATATGTAATGAGTTATGCAAGATACAGAGACATTATTAAAGTGGCTAGTGTTTCATTTCCTTAAAGTAGCCAGTGATTCCTAATCTATGTCTACAGGCAGCAGCCTCTGGTGTGCTGGAGATGGCTTAACAGTCAGTGGTGTAGTATAGAATACAATACAGTACATACATATGAGATGGGTGATGCAATATGTAAATACTATTGAAAAGATAAGGTATAATAGTGTGGAGTGCAGTTTATACAGTGGTGCAAAAAAGTATTTAGTCAGCCACCAATTGTGCAAGTTCTCCCACTTAAAAAGATGAGAGAGGCCTGTAATTTTCATCATAGGTACACTTCAACTATGACAGACAAAATGAGAAAATAAAATATCCAGAAAATCACATTGTAGGATTTTTTATGAATTTATTTGCAAATTATGGTGGAAAATAAGTACATAAATGCTATTCTAACACAATACACATATATATATATATATATAATAATAATAATAATAAAAACAATTAACAAGGGTAACTATTTACATATTTTCTATTTACAATATTGTGAAGACCCTCACTCTACACAATATTGTGCCATGGCCCATAGCAGTCTCTTTCTGCTGTAAAGCAAAGGCTTTACTGAACAGGTGATGCTGGTGATGGGGCATTTCCTATGACAAAGGGCAGAACGACGTATCCCTACTGTGCCTTTTTTGCCCTGAGGCACATTCATGCCTGCAGAGATGAATCTGGGCAGGTGAACACCACTGGTTGGAGCAGAAGGGACAGAGGTAGAGGGGACAGAAGGTGCTACAGTGGACTTGCTTTAGCTAGCAAGCTCCTGGATGAGCAGCTCCCTGAAGGCTAGCTGTGAGATGGGGGGCTGTCAACAGCTCTTAGCCATTTCCTTCTGGAGGATGAAGGCATTCACCACAGCAATGTCAATGAAATGATAGAAAAATGTCTTGTACCATTTCATGGTCTTGTGGAGAACATTGCAGTATCCTATCAGCGCATATGACAGGTCCACACCTCCCATGCTCTTGTTGTAGTCCTTCACAGCAGCTGGAATGGGGACATTTTTTGTGGTCCATGCCCCGGCACCGTCCTTCACACGCCTGACAACGCATCTATCTATTTCCTCTATAATTTGGGTTAAATCTGTATACCTAGACTTTGTTTGAGCTTTTCCTGATATATTCGCCATATTTTAAATATATAAACTTGTTGAAAATGCTATTGAATATGTACTGCTATGCGTAACACCCGTGGCTCCGTCAAGTAGGATTTGCAATGGTGAATGAACCTCTTTTACGCCAGAGTTTACGACAAAGGCTGGTCTTCAAACGTATAACCATTACATATTGCCGTTTACCTCAGCTCATTGGCTATCTTCCAAGCTAGATTTCAAGATGATCAGTGGTCATTGGGCCAAAATACAGTCAATCAACGATAGACCGGTCCTACCATTGGTGCGCAATGATGTCATTGATTGGTGTCTTCAAATCGGTTTGTTTCGGTCAATATGTCCCGGGAAAAGAACCATCAAGTATGGTTGTGTTAGTAACAACCAGAGGATTGCAATGAAACCAACCATGACTGGATAAACATTTGTTTAGTGTGTGTAATTACCACGAACGCATCTTCCAAAGTTGAATGAGACGGAAATCATGATGCAAGCGGTTTACAAATGTTTTGTGTTAGGCTATAAAAATGGATTTTATCAAACAAAACAAACATTCACGGTGTAGTTAGGACACTTGGCATTGCCACCAGAGGAAGATCTTCAATGGTACGCAATTTATTTTATTGTTATTTTTGACTTTCATGACACTAATGCTTGGTTTGAAAATGCTAGTAAAACTTGTGTGTGCGTGGCGCCGTCCTCAGAAAATAGCATGTTTGCTTTCACAGTAACGGCTTTTTGAAATCTGACACAGCGGCTGGATTAATAAGACGTTCCTCTTTTAAATGATGTAAGATACATGTATTTACAAGAATGTTTACTATAACAAATGGTGTATTTAGAATGTTAGCTCTCTGCAGTTTCACCGGATGTTGTCCTGGTGGAAGTTAGCCTCTCACCTACCCTAGAGAGGTTAAAACATAAATAATCGATAAAATTTAAGACGGAGTATACTGTGTTCGATTGCGGATAAAATGAATGTGGAGCGAGTTCCAGGTCGCGCGCACCAAACAAAATAGTACACTTGGCTTTACACTCAGAAAGGTAAGGGCTACTTCTTCATTTCTTAAAGGAAAAACATCAACCAATTTCTAAAAACTGTTGACATCTAGTGGAAGCCATAGGAACTGCAACCAGGTGCCTCATAAATCTAGTTCCCCATAGAAACCCATTTGAAAACAAAGTGATCTCAAAAAAAAAAATCCTGGATGGTTTGTCCTCTGGGTTTCGCCTGCCAAAAAAGTTATGTTATACTCAGACATGATTTTAACAGTTTTAGAAACTTTAGAGTGTGTTCTATTTAAATATACCAATTATATGCATATCCTAGATTCTGGGCCTGAGAAAAAGGCAGTTTACTTTGGGCACGCTTTTCATCCGGAAGTGAAAATACTGCCCCGTAGCCCAAAGAGGTTTTAACAATACATTTGTGGAGTGGTTGAAAAACAAGTTTTAATGACTCCAACCTAAGTGTATGTAAACTTCCGACTTCAACTGTATGTGTATTTACAGTCGTGGCCAAAAGTTGAGAATGACACAAATATACATTTTCACAAAGTCTGCTGCCTCAGTTTGTATGATGCCAATTTTCATATACTCCAGAATGTTATGAAGAGTGATCAGATGAATTGCAATTAATTGCAAAGTCCCTATTTGCCATGCAAATGAGCTGAATCCCCAAAAAACATTTCCACTGCATTTCAGCCCTGCCAAAAAAAAGGACCAGCTGACATCATGTGATTCTCTCGTTAACACAGGTGTGAGTGTTGACAAGGACAAGGCTGGAGATCACTCTGTCATGCTGATTGAGTTCGAATAACAGCCTGGAAGCTTCAATAGGAGGTTGGTTCTTGGAATCATTGTTCTTCCTCTGGTAAACATGGTTACCTGCAAGGAAACACGTGCCATCATCATTGCTTACACAAAAAGGGCTTCACAGGCAAGGATATTGCTGCCAGTAAGATTGCCCCCTAATCAACCATTTATCGGATCATCAAGAACTTCTAGGAGAGCGGTTCAATTGTTGTGAGGAAGGCTTCAAGGCACCCAAGAAAGTCCAGCAAGCGCCAGGACTGTCTCCTAAAGTTGATTCAGCTGCAGGATTGGGGCACCACCAGTACAGAGCTTGTTCAGGAATGGCAACAGGCAGGTGTGAGTGCATCTGCACGCACAGTGAGGCGAAGACTTTTGGAGGATGGCATGGTGCAGGTAGCAATTGGACTGCTGAGGACTGGGGTAGAGTCATTTTCTCTGATGCATCCCCTTTCTGATTTTTTGGGGCATCCGGAAAAAAGCTTGTCCGTAGAAGACAAGGTGTGTCATGCCAACAGTAAAGCATCCTGAGACCATTCATGTGTGGGGTTGCTTCTCAGCCAAGGGAGTGGGCTCACTCACAATTTTGCCTAAGAACACAGCCATGAATAAAGAATGGTCCCGACACATCCTTCGAGAGCAACTTCTCCCAACCATCCAGGAACAGTTTGGTGACGAACAATGCCTTTTCCAGCATGATGGAGCACCTTGCCATAAGGCAAAAGTGATAACTAAGTGGCTCGGGGAACAAAACATTGATATTTTGGGTCCATGGCTAGGAAACTCCCCAAACCTTAATCCCATTGAGAACTTGTGGTCAATCCTCAAGAGGCGGGTGGACAAACAAAACCCCACAAATTCTGACAAACTCCAAGCATTGATTATGCAAGAATGGGCTGCCATCAGTCAGGATGTGGCCCAGAAGTTAATTGACTGCATGCCAGGGCGGATTGTAGAGGTCTTGAAAAAGAAGAGTCAACACTGCAAATATTGACTCTTTGCATGAACTTCATGTAATTGTCAATAAAAGCCTTTGACACTTATGAAATGCTTGTAATTATACTTCATTATACTCCATAGTAACATCTGACAAAAATATCTAAAGACACTGAAGTAGCAAACTTTGTGGAAATTCATTTTTGTGTCATTCTCAAAACTTTTGGCCACGACTGTACTATATGTGAGAGCAAAAAACAATAATTCTAACGTACATATTTCGTATAACACCTCAGAATGGCAAATAAACTACTTGAAATTGACTGGGGAAAATGTGTCTTTTAATCATTATAAAATGTCCATCAACACACTGGGAGAATATGAATGCTACCATGATTTCAGGCACTGAATTCCTTAACATTTGACATAATTTACTATCAAATGAATCTGTTAGTGATGTTATAATTGATTATAGGGCCTTGATTTTCTTCTTGACCAGGAAAACTGTAGTTCCTAATTCCACACCATAGGCGGTTATCAACATCAATCTACATCATCAAAATCATTCCTAATAATGTTCTATATCATTACATATATTGAGATCATGATTCCCATCTCCCCTATAGCCCCAGAGGTTAGGCCCTGTGCCTGAGGAGAGCTGAGTAGCTTGCTATCTGCAGACATAGTGATATTTATGTTAACTAAAATGTCTGATTTCATTTGACCAAAACAACTTCTAATACATATTGTATTGCTACATATTGTAATATATATTGTGATATCTCTCACTCTGCTCTTGGAAACTATGCTCTGAATCGAAGAAACATCCGGAGCCCCTTCCTTGTGTGGAGACTCCTTTCCAACATACACAAAGAGCACGTTGTGTCTCCTCATCATAGTCAACCATCTGTTTGCTTGGAAGTTCTCGGACTGCTGGCCTGGAGAGGACAGAAGACATACACACAAACAGAAACATTACAGTTAAGATAATGTCTTTGACATCAGTTAAAATGCTTAGCGACAGAACACAGGGTGAACGAATCACCGGTTTTCTCTGGTTGAACTATAAAGTGTATGGCTCTAGTGCCATCTAATGGACACTGCAGAAGCCTGCAGTTAGAGAGAATAACTTTGATGTATAGGTTCATACATAGTCCACATATATATATATACAGCATATGTCCAGTGAGACTACAGGATTCATATGCCTACATACAGGGCATGTATATGTAACAGGATTAGTTACGTTTCCACTTTCCTCTGGGGCAACAGGTGGGTGCAGATGAATGTCACTAACCTATCGGACAAACCTATCACTCTAAAGAGAAACTGCAAGCTGGCTGATGTGTCTCCCTGTCTGGCTATAGAAGACTTCACAGTTTTCCAAGGCTCCTGCAAGATGGAAGGGGGAACTCTAGGGATGCAGTAGATTTGAAGCAGACTACTAGATGAAGGGTTGGGAGAGGTTGACATCGAACCCTGTAAAGTCAGTCAAGCAACAAGATAATAATTAGTTTAATATTAACTACAATGATGTGTTCTCCAAGAGAGCTCAGGATTGTGGCGAAGCCAAGGGCTTTGAGCATCACATTCGGTTCACAGATGACAGACCATTTCGCCTACCATATAGTAGGGTTCTGCCGGCCCAAACTATGACAAGTATTGACATAAATGGAGGAACAGGATATAATCAGAAAATCCATCAGCATTTTTGCTTCCTCTCTGGTAATGGTGTGGAAGAAAGACAGTGGGCTCCGTATATGTAAAGATTTCAGATGGCTAAATGCAAGGACACTCAAAGATGCACACCCACTTCCACACCATTCTGACCAAGGGGGCAACACGATGGACTTGAAGAGGCTTTAAAAAAACAGATTAAAAAACACCTTAGGGAACAGCAGGGACTGTGAAGCAACAAAAACATCACCAAAGATACATGCATACACACACACACAATAACACACACAATAACATACGCACTAAACATACACACTAAACATACACATGGATTTAGTACTGCTAGTGGTGGAGTAGGGGCCTGAGGGTACACAGTGTACTGTTTATTTATTTATTTTACCTTTAACCTTTAACTAGGCAAGTCAGTTAAGAACAAATTCTTATTTTCAATGACGGCCTATGAACAGTGGGTTAACTGCCTGTTCAGGGGCAGAACCTTGTCAGCTCGGGGTTTTGAACTTGCAACCTTCCGGTTACTAGTCCAACACTCTAACCACTAGGCTACCCTGCTGCCCCACTGTAATAAAATCCACTCTACAGTACTGTGATGTGCTGTACTATACTGTGTACTACTGTGCTGTACTGTGTTGTCATAGATGTCTATGATTGGTACAGATTTGATCTGGTCCAGACCAACCAAATTTGGTCTTGTTTGGCCACAGAGCTCATTAGAATAATAGCCAGTGTGTAGAATAATACCCAAACAGGCAAAGGAGGATATTACAATTTTCTACCTTTGTATACCTATTCAGGATACATTACCATGACGAGAATGATATTCATAATTATGCCTTTCTGTATAGTACAGATCGGGGACCCATTTTGTAATTCTGTTACCGGGTGTTAATCCATAATAAAGCGCTGCTCTGCCTTTACAGCACTATCAACAAGGCAGGTCCTACAGGCCCTATCAGGCCCTACAGGCCCTATCAGCACCTGGACTACTGTTCGATCGTGTGGTCAGATGCCACAAAGAGGGACTTACAAAAATTGCAATTGGCTCAGAACAGGGCAGCACAGCTGGCCATTGGATGTACACAGAGCGCTAACATGAATAATATGCATGTCAATCTCTCCTGACATGCCACTAGAGGTCTCTTCACAGTCCCCAAGTCCAGAACAGACTATGGGAGTCAAACAGTACTACATAGAGCCATGACTATATGGAACACTGTTGCATATCAAGTAACTCATATGAGCAGTAAATTTAGATTTAAATATACATATAAAAAAATAAACCTTATGGAACAGCATAAACTGTTAAGCAACACAAACATAGGCACATGCATACACACATACAATAACATACGCACTATACACACACGTAAACATGGATTTTGTAAAAATGTGGTAGTAGAGTAGGAGCCTGAGGGCACACACTTGATGTGTTGTGAATGTATTGTAATGTTTTTAAAATTGTAAACTGCCTTCATTTTGCTGGACCCCTTGGCAGCAGCTAATGGTGATCCATAATAAATAGAAACACAAATACACTTCACTTACTGCCATTAAAAAGAGCTTGTGCTTGTCCACCATCTTGCAGCTTTCTGAGCAAGCGGCTGTGTGTTGTTCAACATTCCCATCGCTATATACATTTTTGCCCTTTGACAGCAGGATACTGGAAGCATTTTAAGGTAGTTGTTATGTCAGATCTGTAAGACATAAGATCAGATTGATTATGCAGGGTAATGACATCAAATAATACATTCAGTGAGGTTAGTTTCTTGTTAGGAACTGTTGAAATTTGTAATTTATGTAGATGCTAATTAACATATATCCTGGTCATACAGCAGTTAATGTAGCTAGCTTGACCAGTATGAATAGACCCCACAGGTTATCTGCATACTTCAATTTCTGTCTTCTAAAATACGATTCTGTTAGAGGCAAACAGCAGTTGAAACAATAACAAAGCCTTCTCTTCACCACTGTTTGTTTTCCTAAAAAGCTGAGGGATGGGGCTAACATTTTAACCATGTTTTGAAGCTATACGGTGTTTGAGAATATTTAATTTGTTTACAAACATTGGAGTAAAACAAGCTTATATGTTGGGTTTTGATGGGGTACGACAGTTGAACTAAGCTCACGAGGGATTTATAAGTTATATTCTTCAACAACCACATTTCGTTGACATACTGTATCTAGCTAACCTTAGCTAGCTACAGCAACCGTTCTGTCATCAAGAGAGCTTGCGCTCTGATTTAATCTTTACATGCATCAGTCAATAATTATTTTATTTAAATGTTATAGTCTACCTGGATAATATTTTACAGTACTTTAGCTAGCCATTCTTGTACTAGAGAAAGAGCTGATGGACCAAATTCAGCCACATTGGCTTGTTGAACGTCGACATACTCTACAGCAAAATAAATGGACAAACTTTATTTCGCGATTACCGTACTACATGTAAGATAAGGCAAACAAAAACAGACAATCTAGGAGAAAAAGAAACGCACACTATTTAGGCGTGGTGCTGGCTAGCGGAGTAGAAAACTTGAAAATAAAGGGGAGCCGCACACTCTAGGAGCTCAGATGCAAAAATGTAATATCCACCGTTTCGACAGCCAAGCTTTCTTCATCAGGGTATAATCACAAACACTGCGGGATGACTCGTTTATATAGTGTCAAAAGACACACAGGTGTCTGTAATCATGGCCAAGAGTGGCCTAATAGCATTGGTTAATTCTCAAATATTAAAATGGCATACAAAGAACAGCATACAAAAAAACAAATGGATAGCATACGATCATAAATTCATTTTAGACTACACACAAACAAGTACAATGGCAAAGTCACAATAATCACAAGAATGGCTTCAGATCAAAGTCTACGTTGAGACCTACGAAAGAGCTGCTTGGTTAATCTATCAATTCAGTCACATTGGCTTGTTGAACATCGACATATTGTACAGCAAAGTAAATTGACAAACTTTATTTGGCGATTACCGTACTACATGTAAAATAAGGCAAAACAAAACAGACAAACTGCAGATTGCTCTACGATTAGACAGGCCACTTGTTTCTATTTTCGATGCACCATCCTATTGAACTTATTAAATGAAGATACAATGTAGTAATCAATCAGTAACAAGGCCTATATATGGATGAAAGTAACAAAGATATTACACTGCGGTAGTAAAACTGTCTTCTATTCGCCATTTCAGGGGCATTACAATGTAGCAGCAGGGCGCTCAGAGTACGCTCTAGGCGTTCGTAAATTCAGAGCGCACAATGGACGCTCTGGCAGGGGAGAAGGGTTGAACCGAGCGTTCTAGGCTCACAACGGCAGTCAAGCACAACTGGCTAAAGTTAGCTAGCTTGCTAGTAACTTCCAGAAAAAAATGAGAGAACACCTCAGTCTGACCATTTTACTCGCCCAGCAGAGCTGGTTAGGGGGTTTTCATGTTATCCAGAGCGTTGGTGACTGTAACTGTGCTTCTGGCTACAATTTAATTACGCTCTTTTTCCCGACGTTTAATGACACCGGCCATATTCGAAGCATGTTGATGGTCAGTTATCCTGCGCTCTGCCACGCTCAGACGGGAGTGCTCTGACATCGGAGTAGACAGCCAGAGCGAATTTACAAACGCTCCCTTGGATTGAAGCACGTTGATGCTGATGTCGCAATCAAACCGCGACAGTTGCCCAGCAACTGTTGCCCAGGGAACTTGTCAAACAAAACATTCCAGAAATTGGAATGTAGAGCCGGCTAGAGGTGACTAGCTAGCTATTATTTGCTTCTCAGAAAAAAAGTGCATATTCCAGAAATATGTCGACCACTATGTATCCAACAGAAAGTATTTACAACCTTATTCCAAGGGAGGAGGTTAAAATAGAGAAACCACCAAGGTATGACTGCCTATAGCTAGCAAACGTAGCTAGCTAACAATGTAACTGTATGTAGGCTACATTGTAGCTAGCTAAACTTATTTGCACCGTACACAGCCGATGGCATTTTTACTGTAGCCAGCTAGCCACATATATTTATGTAGCCTATGTTTCTGTGTATTGGGAATGTATAGAGATACTTTGTTGCCACAACCTGTACAGTGAAAAAGACTGCACATGGCTTCTGACTCATGCCATGTCCTGTCCTGTAATAATCTATCAATCTTGTCTTTTTTATTCCATTGTCAAGGTATATGTCAAAGTTTAGGGCACAAGTTAAGCATGAGAAAATGCTGAATAAGCCTACCAACAAGACTATGGGACCAGTAAAAGTAGACTTGCCCTCTCCAGAGAAATATCTGCTCAAGCACTCCAAGGAACCCAAACTTCCTGAAAGTAATCAATAGGATGAGATTACATCTCAATATCACTTTGTTTGTAGGTCATTTCCTAACTCTGTGTCTATGTTGTTATACCCTTAGAGCAACCATTTTCATATTTGGAGGATGAGACTTTCAAAAAACCACAAATACCTTCGAAAGCAGACAACCCACTTATGGGCATTCACACCAAAAAGGACTTTGTAAAGACAAACGCCTTTGAGAACATCATGGCAGTGCCAAAAAAGCCACAGCCTATCTATGCTGACACTAAAACTGGAGACAAACAGCTCCTGGAAAATTCAGGACTACTCCCAAAGTACATCAAGAAAAAGGTGAACTTATCATTACATATGCAAATAGTGCTTTTGCTTTGTCTGTCAAGCAGGTAGTGAATTTGTCCAAGATTTTGATTGCTATTCAAAGAAAGATACTTATATGCTTATTGCACAACGACACTCAACCTATTTGAACTGAACTGAAGAGGAGCCCAACATAACTATGTTCCCATCCCCTCCCCAGGACTTTGGGAAGACCCCTGAGTACTTGCAGCATCGCACTGAGGAGGTGAGGAGAGCTCAGGATGAGTATGACAGCTTTGTCAAGGAACACATGAGACAGGGCACCATGAAACAGCTCTCTGAGGATGAGCGAAACAACATCCTACAGGTAAACCACTTAGGTTCTTAGAACCAAGCCAATAGAATCTGACCTAGAATTATTCATAAAGTTTCATTACATTCATGTATGTGTTTTAGTTGATTAGTCATTTAGATAAGATTCAATATTTGAACAATGTATCAAATGATAAATAGGCTTACAAAGCACCAGCATATATTCAAATTGAATGAAGGGTGTGAGAGGGGTAAGAGGGGTAAGATTTGTGTCTGTTAATTTTTGGAACACGGATGGGCATTACGATTATTTAAACAAATATATATTTTATTTATGATAAAAAAATAATAATAATTACGAAACATACACATACAAACGACAACATACAGAAGCATACAAACATCCACCACATCACCCCTGCCCAGACCCACCTACTCACACCCCCATCTCCAGTGCGTCATCACTCCGCCACATGGCCTCAAACTGCACCATTTTGTTTCTCTCCATTGCCCACTCACTTTCAACATTTGGATAATAAATCATTTGTATTTGTATTTATTATGGATCCCCATTAGCTGCTGCCAAAACAGCAGCTACTCTTCCTGGGATCCAGCAAAATTAAGCCAGTCTATACAATTTTAAAAACATTACAATACATTCACAGATTTCACAACACACTGTGTGCCCTCAGGCCCCTACTCCACCACTACCACATATCTACAGTAATAAATCCATATGTATGTATAGTGTGTATGTTATTGTGTGTGTGTGTGTGTGTGTGTGTGTGTGTGTGTGTGTGTGTGTGTGTGCGCCAATGTTTGTGTTGCTTCACAGTCCCCGCTGTTCCATAAGATGTTTTTTAATCTGTTTTTTAAATCTAATTTTACTACTTTGGTCAGTTACTTGATGTGGAATGGAGTTCCATGTAGTAATTTGTGTTAACGATGGAGGATTGGTTGATTTCCAGTTAAGTATACAGGTATCTCACTGCACTGACATATGCCATGTCTTGAAATATGCAGACAGACGGATTAAACGTAAATGTACCTTGTAATACTTCTGACAGCCAACTTTCTAACACCACGCATAACTTTTTGAGAAGGCATATATTATTGAGTCATTGTTAGTTTTATACTTAAGACATGACTCTGCCACATTTCCTCCATCATGTGCTATTATCAGTTATTTAAGTCTTGGTTCCAGTAGTTTATCTTTTTTTCTAAGAGATTGTCAGTTGGATAGGCTCTCTGCAAGATTTTATATATCTTACCTATCATATGAATATCCTTTTCTAACTCAAATAGGGTTCCCTCGAGATTGCTCTGATGTCCAAAAGATTTCAAAATTAATTTTCTTGATATGAAACGTTAAGTTGCATGTATTTGAAAATATCTACATTGGTCAGTCCAAAATTACTTTTTAATTCTGTCATGGAAATAAATGCATTTTCATATTACCATGTCATTTATGCCTTTAGTTTTCCATGTGGACCAATTTATTGTTGGATTGTTCCATAAGGTTGTGTTTTTAGGAAGTGATATTGGTTATTGTAGAATACGTTTCATTTTCTTCCATATTGTTATAGTGTTCTTAACTATGAAGTTGTTAATGTTCTTAGCTTTATCCTTAGAAAATAGATACTTAAAACCACCCTCTAACTTAGGAAGATGTAAAACATTCATTTTTATTCTACAAGTTTTATTTGCCCATATATAGTCTCTTATGGCCAAGTATACTTTTTTAAGCTGTCTTTGGTGGGGTAATTAGTATTACCGAGAATAAATATTACGCTGACATACACAGGCTCATTGATAATTCATTGTTCCTGAGCAATAATGGAAGGATCATCTCTTAGCCTGTGTGATTGATGGATCATCATCTGTCCAGGGCTTGAAGATGAACTGGGGGGAGCTGCACCATCAGTACCAGGGACTCTCTGTTGTCACGGACACCACCCCTAAGAAGTACCGCAAGGAGCGTCTGGAGCTGGAGATGAAGCAGCTGGAGAGGGACATTGACCTCATCGAGAGATACAAGACTATATTCATCGCCAACAACTAACACACGACACCTCTTTTCTTTAGTGTCAAATGGCAAATACATTGTAAACAGATATTCAGTGAAGAAAAAAACTACTGCCCTAAATGCTAGATGTGAAATTGTCTGGAAAATAGTCATATAACTCTCATTACCCCTGTCTATGATTTCACTTTGTTTTGGAAAACTAAATAAACTCTGCACTATATTTTAAGATCTTTTGATGTTATTTAATCTCAAACACAACACGTCAGTATTTGATGTGCTGTTTTTGTTTATTTGTTCATTCACTATGGTAAATGCGTTTTTGAAGGTCTGCTTATAAGCTGTTTAAAGGCTAGGGTCTATTTTTCTCCACTTCCTGTCTGACTGACGTGCCCAAAGTAAACGGCCTGTTACTCAGGCCCAGAAGCCAGCATATGCATATAATTGGTACCATTGGATAGAAAACACTTTGAAGTTTGTATAAATGTTAAAATAATGTATGAGACTATAACACAATAGATATGGTAGGAGAAAATCCAAAGAAAAAACAACCAGAATGTTGTTTTTTTGAGAGCCCATGCTCTTCCAATGGAACGTAATAGGGTCATATCCAAATCCAGCTCCCAGATTGCAATTTCTATGGCTTCCACTAGATGTCAACAGTCTTTGTTCAAGGTTTCAGGCTTGTTTCTTTGAAAATGAGGAAGAATTATGAGTTTTGGTACGGGAGTCAGAGTTGGAAATCAGCGCTCAGCGAAGGGGACGTGCACCTGCTAATTTAGCTTTTCTATTGAACATACTTCTTTCCCTATGAAATATTATAGTTTAATTACATTTTAGGGTACCTGAGGATTAAATGGAAATGTATTTTGACTTGTTTTAACAAAGATGGCGCCAATTAAACTGACTTTTGGGGTTACAAAGAAGAATTTCGACCATGCATTTTGTAGCTGGGACCCTTTGAAGTGCAAATCAGAGGAAGATTTTCAAAAAGTAAGTGAATATTTAATTGCTATTTGTGATTTTATGAAGCCTGTGCTGGTTAAAAAATATTTTGATGTGGGGCGCCGTCCTCAAACAATCGCATGGCATGCTTTCGCTGTAAAGCCTATTGTAGTAAATCAGACAATTCAGTTAGATGAACAAGACTTTAAGCTTTTTAACCAAGTGAAGACACTTGTATGTACCTACATGTTTAATATCCATAATTTTTATGATTATTAATTTGAATTGCGCGCCCTCCAACTTCACCGGAAGTTGTTGACATGTGTCCCGCTGGCCTAGCCCTACTGGTACTACATGCTATGTTCATGATATAATCCTTAAAGTTCATTATATAATAGCCTAAATGAGCAAATACTTATCTGGTGCTTTTCCAAATTTTCTTGACCCAAATTAGTCACTTTTCCTTCGTAGCAACTGTGCCTACAGGAAAACTACAGGATATCACATGCAGCTTATTATCCATCCCTGTGGATGTCTAATTGTGACATTTAGTGGTCCATTCAGAATGACTGTAATACAACAACCACCTGTTTTTAGTCACACTAATGACTTCAATATGATCACACAACATGCTTGTCTTGATGGCTAGTTTAGAGTTTCAGCCTAAAATTGCACCATAAATCTTTCCTTAAAAAGTGAAAAAGGTAAGGGACAGAATAAGAAAGTAAAGTTATCATTTAACATGATTAACTTCAGAACTAAGCTTTTTTGGAACACCACATCACTATTGTCTTGAATGTCATTTTTTATGAAAAATACCTATTTTCTTCCTTTAGTGGTTTGTGAGGTTCTGTGTTACACACTATAGCCCTTACCATATCATATGTGATGGAATATTATTTGCTGTTGGCTTTTGTGGGTATATGTGTTATGCAACATAGCTGACTTGAGACATTGTTAACAGTTTCAGGGACATGGGCCTTTCTCGTGATGGAAAAATACAGAATAACATGAAGACAGGAACTGCAATGAGTTGTGGGGGCACATTCAGAACGTAGTGTTGCGAGAACAAACGGTATTTTGTTAGATAACAGGAGCCAGGTGTGAGATAACTGTATCGAGCATGGGCGCATAGATATTCTACACAACTACAACGACTGACCGCTGAAGCACCAGGGGGCTGGGACCAGCTTGTGCGCCAACAATCAACGATAGGCTGGGTGAGTTTAAACCACGCCCAATCTCTACTCTGACAGGCCGGCTCAGAAGCAGGAACTACCTTTAACAGAATGTGACTGGCAGAACGGGTGTTGTATGTGGAGGATGAGGGCTGTAGTAGATATCTCAGATAGGGGGGAGTGAGGCCTAAGAGGGTTTTATAAATAAGCATCAACCAGTGGGTCTTGCGACGGGTATACAGAGATGACCAGTTTACAGAGGAGTATAGACTGCAATGATGTGTCCTATAAGGAGCATTGGTGGCAAATCTGATGGCCAAATGGTAAAGAACATTTAGCCACTCGAGAGCACCCTTACCTGCTGATCTATAAATTATGTCTCCATAATCTAACATGGGTAGGATGGTCATCTGAATCAGGGTTAGTTTGGCAGCTGGGGTGAAAGAGGAGCAATTACGATAGAGGAAACCAAGTCCAGATGTAACTTTAGCCTTCAGCTTTGATATGTGCTGAGAGAAGGACAGTGCCATACTAGCCATACTACCAAGTACTTGTATGAGGTGACTACATCAAGCTCCAAACCTTCAGAGTTAGTAATAACACCCGTAGGGAAAGGGCATTCTTCTTACAATTACCACATTACCTTTGTTTTGGAGGTGTTCAGAACAATGTTAACACTTCTTATGGCTTGGGGGCAGTATTTTGACATCTGGATGAGAAGCGTGCCCAAAGTAAACTGCCTGTTACTCAGGCCCAGAAGCTAGGATATGATATGGTAGATTTGGATAGAAAACACTCTAAAGTTTCCAAAACTGTTAAAATAATGTCAGTTTCCCATAGACTGCCTATACAGATTCCAATGACTTAGAACTCAATTGCACTTCCTATGGCTTCCACTAGATGTCAACAGTCTTTAGAAATTGTTTCAGGCTTGTATTCTGAAAAATTAAGGAGTAAGACCAGTCTGAATGAGTGGAAACTGCTGTGTCCCAGAGGTTTTTCATGCGTGCGACCGAGAGCACGCCTTTCTTGTTAACCTTTTATATTTACGAAGCTTTTGTCCAGTTGAAATGTTATTGATTATTATGACTAAAAACAATCTGAGGATTGATTATAAACATCGTTTGACATATTTCTACGAACTTTACTGATACTTTTCAGATTCTTCGTCTGCCTGTTGTGACTGCCTTTGAGCCTGTGGATTACTGAACAAAAGGTTTTTAGATCTAAAGAGGGACTTTATCAAACATAATTTTGCATAATTTTGAATAATTTTGCACGCCCAATTTTTCAGTTTTTGATTTGTTAAAAAAGTTTGAAATATCCAATAAATGTCGTTCCACTTCATGATTGTGTCCCACTTGTTGTTGATTCTTCACAAAAAAATACAGTTTTCTATCTTTATGTTTGAAGCCTGAAATGTGGCAAAAGGTCGCAAAGTTCAAGGGGGCCGAATACTTTCACAAGGCACTATATATATATATATATATATATATATATATATATATACACACACACCCAAACAAACCAACACACACACACACAAACAAACCACACATTTCATTGCAAAAAATATATATATATTTTCTATATATATATATATTTTTTTTTTATATTTCATAAAACGGCATTAGCACTTACCCATCCAGAAGTACGCCCTGTCCTTGCAGAAACAGCTCTTCAGTTTGTTTGAATCATAACACTCCAAGATTCCTCAAACAAAAAAAATCTGTCTCACTTTCACTTTTTCACTTTCACTTTAGACTTTGACTTCGCTTTTCCCGATTTATTCGCCATGATATCTTCAATGAAATAGTTGAAACTACAACTTTCCGAAATACAGCTGCGCGAAAAAAGCCTTTACAGCAACTCCTCTGATCGTCAAGGCGAGAATGGAGTTCCTTGCGCGTGCGATTACAAACAAGAAC
>NW_024608435.1:32500-60000 GCF_018296145.1 Oncorhynchus tshawytscha
CTCTAACGGTTGCCCCAGCGTGAGTTTTTTTATGCACGTGATGTTAGAATGTTCTCTCCATTCCAGAATGTGATTGATACGTAACAGTACATTTTATCCGCGCTGCCCTCAAACTAAAGCACGCAGCCTGTTTATATTTATAGGTTGTTTTAACTTAAATTTCAAATGATTTTCTAACAAGTTTTTATTTTCTAAAAACAGTTTGAATTTAGGTGTGTTCTGCCTCATTCATTCACATAAAAATAGTCATTTTTACTTTTGCGGATAATTACATTTTTGGGACATTTCTGACACGGACAAAATTCCCCAAGCACTTCCCAATTGTTTGTGCAGTTCACGTCTGCAGACATTTGCTCATCTCCACATTCTTGTATTAGCTCTGTAAAACAATGCTAAATACGTCAGAGAAGTATTATCTTGTGTTGCATTTTGAAGCTACCCTGGCCTTATGACGCCCAAGTGGTGCAGCGGTCAAAGGCACAGCACATCAGTGCTAGAGGTGTCACTACAGACTCCCTGGTTCAAATCCAGGCTGCTTTTTTATCAAAGTGCCTTATTACGTTATAATAGTTATAATAATAGTTTCCGTATGCCGTTTCTGCTGTAGCTGTAGATCATAATATATTCCTTATAGCTGCGGACACGTGAGGTAACGTTACACATTTTATAACCTTTATGGTGTTATTGTCAATCATGCTTACCTAGCTACATTATTCCAATAGCTCTGTAAAACAATGCTAGTTGCGTCAGAGAACTATTAGCTTGTGTTGTATTTTGACGCTACCCTGGCCTTATGACTCCCAAGTGGCGCAGCGGTCTATGGCACTACATCTCAGTGCTAGAGGCGTCACTACAGACACCCTGGTTCAAATCCAGGCTGTATCACAACTAGCTGTGCTTAGGAGTCCCATAGTGAAGCGCACAATTGGCCCAGCGTTGTCCGAGTTTGGCTGGTGTAGGCCATCATTGTAAATAATAATTTGTTCTTAAATTACTTGCCTAGTTAAATAAAATAAAAAATATGACCATGGTTTGTTTATTTGATCTATTCAGCATAGCTCTGTTCTGCCCTGCCTTGCCCACTTGTGGAGCTCAAAAGTTAGTTTCTTACTGTTATAACTCAAATCTGTGATTTTGTCAATGCAAGAAACTATTTTTTATAGCAGTGTTTATTATGTTACTTCTTTGTAGTATTGTTTTATTGCTATATCCTTATATTGTATTCTAATGAATAATTCCTCTTTATTCTGTACTTTCAGAAACCACAAACATTTATTTGCCAATATCATAACTGGAGCTGGACATCTTTGGAGCTGAAAATTGAGGACAGTTTTTGTATGCTAACGTACACTCCTTAACAGTTTTACTGGATGAAAACACAGCAAGAAAACACATATGCCAATATGTAATATTCATCTATTTTATTGCAGGATATGGTGCAACAAAAATGTTTATTCTTCTTATATCTAACAAATAAATGATTCACCAATCAACTTAAAGCATAGAATACTTGATATGGAAAATACATATTATGACCTGTCTGTATGTCTATATGCCTGTATGTCTCTATGTCTGTATGGTCAAAAAACTATACCGCTCCCGCATCTAGCAAGGACTCCCTCCCCCGAAGGCCCAACTTCCTGCCTTTATCCTAACACACTTACCGCAATACAATGAATAGGCAAGAGGGGGGGCCAAAAACGGAGTTACACTAACAACAAATGAATATATCTCAATCAGGTAAATATAAATCATAAAGGTACGTACCTAATATTTCATCATGTACATGAATATTTAATATATTTACACAAATATACATGGAGCTCCATAAGTTCAGTCTTTTATACAAATATGTCCAAATCGGCTCTAACACTGTCTCTTACTGTCTCTCTCTCTCTGTCTCTGTCTGTCTGTCTGTCTCTCTCTCTGTCTCTATTTGTCTCTGTCTCTCTGTCTGTCTCTTTCTGTCTCTCTCTGTCTGTCTCTGTCTCTCTCTGTATGTCTCTGTCTGTCTGTCTGTATCTGTCTCTGTCTCTGCCTGTCTATGTCTGTCTCTGAGTTTGTCTCTCTGCCTGTCTATGTCTTTGTTTGTCTTTGTCTCTGTCTGTCTCTGTCTGTCTCTGTCTATGTCTCTGTCTGTCTATGTCTCTGTCTGTCTCTATCTGTCTCTGTCTCTCTCTATCTGTCTCTATCTCTCTCTATCTGTCTCTGTCTCTGTCTTTCTCTCTCTTTCTCTGTCTGTCTCTATCTGTCTCTGTCTCTGTCTATCTCTATCTGTCTCTATCTCTCTCTCTTTCTCTATCTTTCTCTGTCTGTCTCTATCTGTCGCTATATGTCTCTATCTCTGTCTGTCTCTGTCTCTGTCTCTCTCTATCTCTCTCTATCTTTCTCTGTCTGTCTCTGTCTGTCTCTATATGTCTCTATCTGTCTCTGTCTCTCTCTTTCTCTGTCTGTCTCTGTCTCTCTCTATCTGTCTCTATCTGTCTCTATCTTTATCTGTCTCTCTCTGTCTTTCTCTATCTGTCTCTGTCTGTCTCTATCTTTCTATCTGTCTCTGTCTCTATATTTCTCTATCTGTCTCTGTCTCTATCTTTCTCTATCTGTCTCTGTCTCTATCTTTCTCTATCTGTCTCTGTCTCTATCTTTCTCTGTCTGTCTCTGTCTCTCTCTATCTGTCTCTATCTGTCTCTATCTTTATCTGTCTCTCTCTGTCTTTTTCTGTCTGTCTCTGTCTCTATCTGTCTCTATCTTTCTCTATCTGTCTTTGTCTCTATCTGTCTCTGTCTCTCTATCTTTCCCAGTCTGTCTCTGTCTCTCTCTATCTGTCTCTATCTTTATCTGTCTCTCTCTGTCTTCTCTGTCTGTCTCTGTCTCTATCTTTCTCTGTCTGTCGCTGTCTCTCTCTATCTGTCTCTATCTGTCTCTATCTTTCTCTGTCTGTCTCTGTCTCTCTGTCTCTGTCTCTCTCTATCTGTCTCTATCTCTCTCTCTGTCTTTCTCTCTCTTTCTCTGTCTGTCTCTATCTGTCTCTATCTGTCTCTGTCTCTGTCTATCTCTATCTGTCTCTATCTCTCTCTCTTTCTCTATCTTTCTCTGACTGTCTCTATCTGTCTCTATCTGTCTCTATCTTTATCTGTCTCTCTCTGTCTTCTCTGTCTGTCTCTGTCTCTATCTTTCTCTGTCTGTCGCTGTCTCTCTCTATCTGTCTCTATCTTTCTCTGTCTGTCTCTGTCTCTCTGTCTCTGTCTCTCTCTATCTGTCTCTATCTCTCTCTATCTGTCTCTCTCTGTCTTTCTCTCTCTTTCTCTGTCTGTCTCTATCTGTCTCTGTCTCTGTCTATCTCTATCTGTCTCTATCTCTCTCTCTTTCTCTATCTTTCTCTGCCTGTCTCTATCTGTCTCTATCTCTGTCTGTCTCTGTCTCTGTCTCTCTCTATCTGTCTCTATCTGTCTCTGTCTCTCTCTATCTGTCTCTATCTTTCTCTGTCTGTCTCTGTCTCTCTCTATCTGTCTCTATCTGTCTCTATCTTTATCTGTCTCTCTCTGTCTTTCTCTATCTGTCTCTGTCTGTCTCTATTTTTCTATCTGTCTCTGTCTTTCTCTATCTGTCTCTGTCTCTATCTTTCTCTGTCTGTCTCTATCTTTCTCTATCTGTCTCTGTCTCTATCTTTCTCTGTCTGTCTCTGTCTCTCTCTATCTGTCTCTATCTGTCTCTATCTTTTGCTGTCTCTGTCTCTATCTTTCTCTGTCTGTCGCTGTCTCTCTCTATCTGTCTCTATCTTTATCTGTCTCTCTCTGTCTTCTCTGTCTGTCTCTGTCTCTATCTTTCTCTGTCTGTCTCTGTCTCTCTCTATCTGTCTCTATCTTTCTCTGTCTGTCTCTGTCTGTCTCCGTCTCTCTCTATCTTTCTCTATCTGTCTCTGTCTCTATCTTTCTCTGTCTGTCTCTGCTTCTCTCTATCTGTCTCTATCTGTCTCTATCTTTATCTGTCTCTCTCTGTCTTTTTCTGTCTGTCTCTGTCTCTATCTGTCTCTATCTTTCTCTATCTGTCTCTGTCTCTATCTGTCTCTGTCTCTCTATCTTTCCCAGTCTGTCTCTGTCTCTCTCTATCTGTCTTTATCTGTCTCTATCTGTCTCTATCTTTATCTGTCTCTCTCTGTCTTCTCTGTCTGTCT
Source organism: Oncorhynchus tshawytscha (assembly GCF_018296145.1). NCBI lineage: Eukaryota > Metazoa > Chordata > Actinopteri > Salmoniformes > Salmonidae > Oncorhynchus > Oncorhynchus tshawytscha. The sequence goes on from NW_024608435.1 coordinate 36,675, forward strand.
CTGTCTCTATCTTTCTCTGTCTGTCGCTGTCTCTCTCTATCTGTCTCTATCTTTCTCTGTCTGTCTCTGTCTCTCTGTCTCTGTCTCTCTCTATCTGTCTCTATCTCTCTCTGTCTTTCTCTGTCTGTCTCTGTCTCTCTCTATCTGTCTCTATCTTTCTCTATCTGTCTCTGTCTCTATCTGTCTCTGTCTCTCTATCTTTCCCAGTCTGTCTCTGTCTCTCTCTATCTGTCTCTATCTTTTGCTGTCTCTCTCTGTCTTCTCTGTCTGTCTCTGTCTCTATCTTTCTCTGTCTGTCGCTGTCTCTCTATCTGTCTCTATCTTTATCTGTCTCTCTCTGTCTTCTCTGTCTGTCTCTGTCTCTATCTTTCTCTGTCTGTCTCTGTCTCTCTGTCTCTGTCTCTCTCTATCTTTCTCTGTCTGTCTCTGTCTATCTGTCTCTATCTTTATCTGTCTCTATCTGTCTCTATCTTTATCTGTCTGTCTCTGTCTGTCTGTCTCTCTATCTGTCTCTATCTGTCTCTATCTGTCTCTTTATCTGTCTGTCTCTATCTGTTCTCTATCTGTCTCTATCTGTCTGTCTGTCTCTATCTGTCTCTATCTCTATCTGTCTCTATCTTTATCTGTCTCTCTTTATCTGTCTCTCTCTTCTCTGTCTGTCTCTGTCTCTATCTTTCTCTGTCTGTCTCTGTCTCTCTCTATCTGTCTCTATCTTTCTCTGTCTGTCTCTGTCTGTCTCCGTCTCTCTCTATCTTTCTCTATCTGTCTCTGTCTCTATCTTTCTCTGTCTGTCTCTGCTTCTCTCTATCTGTCTCTATCTGTCTCTATCTTTATCTGTCTCTCTCTGTCTTTTTTTCTGTCTGTCTCTGTCTCTATCTGTCTCTATCTTTCTCTATCTGTCTCTGTCTCTATCTGTCTCTGTCTCTCTATCTTTCCCAGTCTGTCTCTGTCTGTCTCTATCTGTCTCTATCTGTCTCTATCTTTCTCTGTCTGTCGCTGTCTCTCTCTATCTGTCTCTATCTTTCTCTGTCTGTCTCTGTCTCTCTGTCTCTGTCTCTCTCTATCTGTCTCTATCTCTCTCTATCTGTCTCTCTCTGTCTTTCTCTGTCTGTCTCTGTCTCTCTCTATCTGTCTCTATCTTTCTCTATCTGTCTCTGTCTCTCTATCTTTCCCAGTCTGTCTCTGTCTCTCTCTATCTGTCTCTATCTTTTGCTGTCTCTCTCTGTCTTCTCTGTCTGTCTCTGTCTCTATCTTTCTCTGTCTGTCGCTGTCTCTCTCTATCTGTCTCTATCTTTCTCTGTCTGTCTCTGTCTCTCTGTCTCTGTCTCTCTCTATCTTTCTCTGTCTGTCTCTGTCTCTATCTTTATCTGTCTGTCTCTGTCTGTCTCTCTCTGTCTGTCTCTATCTGTCTCTGTCTGTCTCTATCTGTCTCTATCTTTCTCTATCTCTCTCTGTCTGTCTCTGTCTGTCTCTATCTTACTCTATCTTTCTCTATCTGTCTCTGTGTATCTCTATCTGTCTCTGTCTCTCTCTATCTGTCTCTATCTGTCTCTGTCTCTGTCTATCTCTATCTGTCTCTATCTCTCTCTCTCTTTCTCTATCTTTCTCTGTGTCTCTCTATCTTTCTCTCTCTATCTGTCTCTGTCTTTCTCTGTCTTTCTCTGTCTGTCTCTATCTGTCTCTATCTTTATCTATCTGTCTCTATCTGTCTCTGTCTCTCTCTGTCTCTGTCTCTGTCTCTGTCTCTCAATTCAATTCAATTCAATTCAAGGGCTTTATTGGCATGGGAAACATGTGTTAACATTGCCAAAGCAAGTGAGGTAGACAACATACAAAGTGAATATATAAAGTGAAAAACAACAAAAATTAACAGTAAACATTACACATACAGAAGTTTCAAAACAGTAAAGACATTACAAATGTCATATTATATATATATACAGTGTTTTAACAATGTACAAATGGTTAAAGGACACAAGATAAAATAAATAACCATAAATATGGGTGTATTTACAATGGTGTTTGTTCTTCACTGGTTGCCCTTTTCTCGTGGCAACAGGTCACAAATCTTGCTGCTGTGATGGCACACTGTGGAATTTCACCCAGTAGATATGGGAGTTTTTCAAAATTGGATTTGTTTTCGAATTCTTTGTGGATCTGTGTAATCTGAGGGAAATATGTCTCTCTAATATGGTCATACATTGGGCAGGAGGTTAGGAAGTGCAGCTCAGTTTCCACCTCATTTTGTGGGCAGTGAGCACATAGCCTGTCTTCTCTTGAGAGCCATGTCTGCCTACGGCGGCCTTTCTCAATAGCAAGCCTATGCTCACTGAGTCTGTACATAGTCAAGGCTTTCCTTAATTTTGGGTCAGTCACAGTGGTCAGGTATTCTGCCGCTGTGTACTCTCTGTGTAGGGCCAAATAGCATTCTAGTTTGCTCTGTTTTTTTGTTAATTCTTTCCAATGTGTTAAGTAGTTATCTTTTTGTTTTCTCATGATTTGGTTGGGTCTAATTGTGCTGCTGTCCTGGGGCTCTGTAGTGTGTGTTTGTGTTTGTGAACAGAGCCCCAGGACCAGCTTGCTTAGGGACTCTTCTCCAGGTTCATCTCTCTGTAGGTGATGGCTTTGTTATGGAAGGTTTGTGAATCGCTTCCTTTTAGGTGGTTGTAGAATTTAACAGCTCTTTTCTGGATTTTGATAATTAGTGGGTATCGGCCTAATTCTGCTCTGCATGCATTATTTGGTGTTCTACGTTGTACACGGAGGATATTTTTGCAGAATTCTGCGTGCAGAGTCTCAATTTGGTGTTTGTCCCATTTTGTGAAGTCTTGGTTGGTGAGCGGACCCCAGACCTCACAACCATAAAGGGCAATGGGCTCTATGACTGATTCAAGTATTTTTAGTCAAATCCTAATTGGTATGTTGAAATTTATGTTTCTTTTGATGGCATAGAATGCCCTCCTTGCCTTGTCTCTCAGATCGTTCACAGCTTTGTGGAAGTTACCTGTGGTGCTGATGTTTAGGCCAAGGTATGTATAGTTTTTGTGTGCTCTAGGGCAACAGTGTCTAGATGGAATTTGTATTTGTGGTCCTGGTGACTGGACCTTTTTTGGAACACCATTATTTTGGTCTTACTGAGATTTACTGTCAGGGCCCAGGTCTGACAGAATCTGTGCATAAGATCTAGGTGCTGCTGTAGGCCCTCCTTGGTTGGTGACAGAAGCACCAGATCATCAGAAAACAGCAGACATTTGACTTCGGATTCTAGCAGGGGGAGGCCGGGTGCTGCAGACTCTTCTAGTGCCCGCGCCAATTCGTTGATATATATATGTTGAAGAGGGTGGGGCTTAAGCTGCATCCCTGTCTAACCCCACGACCCTGTGTGAAGAAATGTGTGTGTTTTTTGCCAATTTTAACCGCACACTTGTTGTTTGTGTACATGGATTTGATAATGTCGTATGTTTTACCCCCAACACCACTTTCCATCAGTTTGTATAGCAGACCCTCATGCCAGATTGAGTCGAAGGCTTTTTTGAAATCAACAAAGCATGAGAAGACTTTGCCTTTGTTTTGGTTTGTTTGGTTGTCAATTAGGGTGTGCAGGGTGAATACATGGTCTGTTGTACGGTAATTTGGTAAAAAGCCAATTTGACATTTGCTCAGTACATTGTTTTCATTGAGGAAATGTACGAGTCTGCTGTTAATAATAATGCAGAGGATTTTCCCAAGGTTACTGTTGACACATATTCCACGGTAGTTATTGGGGTCAAATTTGTCTCCACTTTTGTGGATTGGAGTGATCAGTCCTTGGTTCCAAATATTGGGGAAGATGCCAGAGCTAAGTATGATGTTAAAGAGTTTTAGTATAGCCAATTGGAATTTGTTGTCTGTATATTTGATCATTTCATTGAGGATACCATCAACACCACAGGCCTTTTTGGGTTGGAGGGTTTTTATTTTGTCCTGTAACTCATTCAATGTAATTGGAGAATCCAGTGGGTTCTGGTAGTCTTTAATAGTTGATTCTAAGATCTGTATTTGATCATGTATATGTTTTTGCTCTTTATTCTTTGTTATAGAGCCAAAAAGATTGGAGAAGTGGTTTACCCATACATCTCCATTTTGGATAGATAATTCTTTGTGTTGTTGTTTGTTTAGTGTTTTCCAATTTTCCCAGAAGTGGTTAGAGTCTATGGATTCTTCAATTGCATTGAGCTGATTTCTGACATGCTGTTCCTTCTTTTTCCGTAGTGTATTTCTGTATTGTTTTAGTGATTCACCATAGTGAAGGCGTAGACTCAGGTTTTCCGGGTCTCTATGTTTTGGTTGGACAGGTTTCTCAATTTCTTTCTTAGATTTTTGCATTCTTCATCAAACCATTTGTCATTATTGTTAATTTTCTTCGGTTTTCTATTTGAGATTTTTAGATTTGATAGGGAAGCTGAGAGGTCAAATATACTGTTAAGATTTTCTACTGCCAAGTTTACACCTTCACTATTACAGTGGAACGTTTTACCCAGGAAATTGTCTAAAAGTGATTGAATTTGTTGTTGCCTAATTGTTTTTTGGTAGGTTTCCAAACTGCATTCCTTTCATCTATAGCATTTCTTAATGTTACTCAGTTCCTTTGGCTTTGATGCCTCATGATTGAGTATTGCTCTGTTTAAGTAGACTGTGATTTTGCTGTGGTCTGATAGGGGTGTCAGTGGGCTGACTGTGAACGCTCTGAGAGACTCTGGGTTGAGGTCAGTGATAAAGTAGTCTACAGTACTACTGCCAAGAGATGAGCTATAGGTGTCCCTACCATAGGAGTCCCCTCGAAGCCTACCGTTGACTATGTACATACCCAGCGTGCGACAGAGCTGCAGGAGTTGTGACCCGTTTTTGTTGGTTATGTTGTCATAGTTGTGCCTAGGGGGGCATATGTGGGAGGGAATGCTGTCACCTCCAGGCAGGTGTTTGTCCCCCTGTGTGCTGAGGGTGTCAGGTTCTTGTCTGTTCTGGCATTTAGGTCGCCACAGACTAGTACATGTCCCTGGGCCTGGACATGATTGATTTCCCCCTCCAGGATGGAGAAGCTGTCTTCATTAAAATATGGGGATTCTAGTGGGGGGATATAGGTAGCACACAGGAGGACATTTTTCTCTGTTAGGATAATTTCTTTTTGAATTTCTAGCCAAATGTAGAATGTTCCTGTTTTGATTAATTTAATGGAGTGAGTTAGGTCTGCTCTATACCAAATTAGCATGCCCCCTGAGTCCCTTCCCTGTTTCACACCTGGTAGTTTGGTGGATGGGACTACCAGCTCTCTGTAACCTAGAGGGCAACCAGTGGGTCCATCTCCTCTATACCAGGTTTCTTGCAGGATGACAATGTCTGTATTACCGATTTCTTTGGTGAAGTCCGGGTTTCTGCTCTTTAGGCCAAAGGCAGATGACCTCAGGCCTTGGATATTCCAGGATAATATAGTGAAGGCTTTTTGTTCCATAGAGTGTCCAATGTTGTTGGTTGTGGTTTGGCCTCAGGCCAGTAAGAGTGAGCAGAGCCTGCTGAGCATCTGGTACATGCCATTGGCTTGGGCGAGTGTGAGTGGGGGTTGGGACTGTTTGCCCGCTCACTACCTGGGCGTATGTGTGGCTTCCATGTTGAGGCCCTCTTTGCGGGGTGGGGTGCATGGGGTGGGCAGGAGTGGCATAGGTCTGATCTGAGGGGGCCTAAATGGAGTGTGGGCATGGTTGACGTGGGGGGTGTTGATTGGTTGGGGTGGGGGTGTGGATGTGTCTGGGTGTACTGTGGTCTGGATGTAATTCCTCTTGGTGTGGGTCCTCTATGTGTAGGTCCAGGGGGGGGGTCCTGCAGATCTGGGAGGGTGTCTCGCTGGTCTGGGTGGTCTGGGTGGGGTGTCTATTGATCTGTTGCTCCTGTGTGAAGTGTTGGGGATACGTTTGAGAGCGATGTCCTTTAGAGTTCGGGCAAAGGTGGGCACTGCTGCCTTGTAGAGGTGGACCTCTCTATCTTTCTCTGTATGTCTCTGTCTCTCTCTATCTGTCTCTATCTTTCTCTGTCTGTCTCTGTCTCTCTCTATCTTTTTCTGTATGTCTCTGTCTCTATATTTCTCTATCTGTCTCTGTCTCTATCTGTCTCTGTCTCTCTCTATCTTTCCCAGTCTGTCTCTGTCTCTCTCTATCTGTCTCTATCTGTCTCTGTCTCTGTCTCTCTCTATCTTTCTCTGCCTGTCTCTGTCTCTCTCTATCTTTCTCTGTCTGTCTCTGTCTCTCTCTATCGTTCTCTGTCTGTCTCTGTCTCTCTCTATCTGTCTCTATCTGTCTCTGTCTATCTCTATCTGTCTCTATCTTTCTCTGTCTGTCTCTGTCTCTCTCTATCTGTCTCTATCTGTCTCTGTCTCTGTCTCTGTCTATCTGTCTCTATCTCTCTCTCTTTCTCTATCTTTCTCTGTCTCTCTCTATCTTTCTCTCTCTATCTGTCTCTGTCTCTGTCTTTCTCTGTCTTTCTCTGTCTGTCTCTATCTGTCTCTGTCTCTCTCTATCTGTCTCTATCTCTCTCTATCTTTCTCTGTCTCTCTCTATCTGTCTCTATATGTCTCTGTCTCTCTCTATCTGTCTGTATCTTTCTCTGTATGTCTCTATCTCTCTCTATCTGTCTCTGTCTCTGTCTCTATCTTTCTCTGTCTCTCTCTATCTGTCTCTATCTTTCTCTGTCTGTCTCTGTCTCTCTCTATCTGTCTCTGTCTCTGTGTCTGTCTCTATCTGTCTCTATCTGTCTCTGTCTCTCTCTATCTATCTCTAACTTTCTCTATCTGTCTCTGTCTCTGTCTTTCTCTGTCTATCTCGATCTGTCTCTGTCTTTCTCTGTCTGTCTCTGTCTCTGTCTCTCTCTATCTTTCTCTGTCTCTATCTTTCTCTGTCTCTCTCTATCTGTCTCTATCTTTCTCTGTCTGTCTCTATCTCTCTCTATCTGTCTCTGTCTCTATTTTTCTCTGTCTCTCTCTATCTGTCTCTGTCTCTGTGTCTGTCTCTATCTGTCTCTATCTGTCTCTATCTGTCTCTATCTGTATCTGACTCTCTCTATCTGTCTCTGTCTTTCTCTGTCTCTCTCTATCTGTCTCTATCTTTCTCTGTCTGTCTCTGTCTCTCTCTATCTGTCTCTGTCTCTGTGTCTGTCTCTATCTGTCTCTATCTGTCTCTGTCTCTCTCTATCTATCTCTAACTTTCTCTATCTGTCTCTGTCTCTGTCTTTCTCTGTCTGTCTCGATCTGTCTCTGTCTTTCTCTGTCTGTCTCTGTCTCTGTCTCTGTCTCTCTCTATCTTTCTCTGTCTCTATCTTTCTCTGTCTCTCTCTATCTGTCTCTATCTTTCTCTGTCTGTCTCTATCTCTCTCTATCTGTCTCTGTCTCTATTTTTCTCTGTCTCTCTCTATCTGTCTCTGTCTCTGTGTCTGTCTCTATCTGTCTCTATCTGTCTCTATCTGTATCTGACTCTCTCTATCTGTCTCTGTCTTTCTCTAACTGTCTCTATCTGTCTCTATCTCTCTCTATCTGTCTCTGTCTCTATCTTTCTCTGTCTCTATCTATCTGTCTCTATCTCTCTCTATCTGTCTCTGTCTCTATTTTTCTCTGTCTCTCTCTATCTGTCTCTATCTGTCTCTATCTGTCTCTATCTGTATCTGACTCTCTCTATCTGTCTCTGTCTTTCTCTGTCTGTCTCTATCTGTCTCTGTCTCTATATTTCTCTATCTCTCTCTGTCTCTATCTTTCTCTATCTGTCTCTGTCTCTATCTTTCTCTATCTGTCTCTGTCTCTCTCTATCTGTCTCTATCTGTCTCTGTGTCTCTGTCTCTATCTTTCTCTGTCTCTGTCTCTCTCTCTTTCTCTGTCTGTCTCTGTCTCTCTCTATCTTTTTCTGTCTGTCTCTGTCTCTGTCTCTATATTTCTCTATCTGTCTCTGTCTCTATCTGTCTCTGTCTCTCCCTATCTTTCCCAGTCGGTCTCTGTCTCTCTCTATCTGTCTCTATCTGTCTCTATCTTTATCTGTCTCTCTCTGTCTTCTCTGTCTGTCTCTGTCTCTATCTTTCTCTGTCTGTCTCTGTCTCCCTCTATCTGTCTCTATCTTTCTCTGTCTGTCTCTGTCTCTCTGTCTATGTCTCTCTCTATCTTTCTCTGTCTGTCTCTGTCTATCTGTCTCTATCTTTATCTGTCTCTATCTGTCTCTATCTTTATCTGTCTCTCTCTGTCTTCTCTGTCTGTCTCTCTCTATCTGTCTCTGTCTGTCTCTATCTGTCTCTGTCTATCTTTCTCTGTCTGTCTCTGTCTCTCTCTATCTTTCTCTGTCTGTCTCTGTCTCTCTCTATCTTTCTCTGTCTGTCTCTGTCTATCTGTCTCTATCTTTATCTGTCTCTATCTGTCTCTATCTTTATCTGTCTCTCTCTCTGTCTTCTCTGTCTGTCTCTCTCTATCTGTCTCTGTCTGTCTCTATCTGTCTCTGTCTATCTTTCTCTGTCTGTCTCTGTCTCTCTCTATCTTTCTCTGTCTGTCTCTGTCTCTCTCTATCTTTTTCTGTCTGTCTCTGTCTCTGTCTCTATATTTCTCTATCTGTCTCTGTCTCTATCTGTCTCTGTCTCTCCCTATCTTTCCCAGTCTGTCTCTGTCTCTCTCTATCTGTCTCTATCTGTCTCTATCTTTATCTGTCTCTCTCTGTCTTCTCTGTCTGGCTCTGTCTCTATCTTTCTCTGTCTGTCTCTGTCTCCCTCTATCTGTCTCTATCTTTCTCTGTCTGTCTCTGTCTCTCTGTCTATGTCTCTCTCTATCTTTCTCTGTCTGTCTCTGTCTCTCTCTATCTTTCTCTGTCTGTCTCTGTCTATCTGTCTCTATCTTTATCTGTCTCTATCTGTCTCTATCTTTATCTGTCTCTCTCTGTCTTCTCTGTCTGTCTCTCTCTATCTGTCTCTGTCTGTCTCTATCTGTCTCTGTCTATCTTTCTCTGTCTGTCTCTGTCTCTCTCTATCTTTCTCTGTCTGTCTCTGTCTCTCTCTATCTTTCTCTGTCTGTCTCTGTCTATCTGTCTCTATCTTTATCTGTCTCTCTCTGTCTTCTCTGTCTGTCTCTCTCTATCTGTCTCTGTCTGTCTCTATCTGTCTCTATCTTTATCTGTCTCTCTCTATGTCTCTGTCTGTCTCTATCTGTCTCTGTCTCTCTATCTGTCTCTATCTTTCTCTGTCTCTCTCTATCTGTTTCTGACTGTCTCTGTCTGTCTCTGTCTGTCTCTATCTGTCTCTGTCTCTCTCTATCTGTCTCTATCTTTCTCTGTCTGTCTCTGTCTGTCTCTATCTGTCTCCACCTGTCTCTATCTGTCTCTGTGTCTCTGTCTCTATCTATCTTTCTCTGTCTGTCTCTGTCTATCTGTCTCTATCTTTATCTGTCTCTGTCTCTCTCTATCTTTCTCTCTCTATCTGGCTCTGTCTCTGTCTTTCTCTGTCTGTCTCTATCTGTCTCTGTCTTTCTCTGTCGGTCTCTGTCTCTGTCTCTCTCTATCTTTCTCTGTCTGTCTCTGTCTCTCTCTATCTGTCTCTATCTGTCTCTGTCTCTGTCTCTCTCTATCTGTCTCTATCTCTCTCTATCTTTCTCTCTCTATCTGTCTCTGTCTCTCTCTATCTGTCTCTATCTCTCTCTATCTTTCTCTCTCTATCTGTCTCTGTCTCTGTCTTTCTCTCTCTGTCTGTCTCTATCTGTCTCTGTCTCTGTCTCTGTCTATCTCTGTCTCTATCTCTCTCTCTTTCTCTATCTTTCTCTCTGTGTCTCTGTCTCCTCTATCTGTCTCTATCTCTCTCTATCTTTCTCTGTCTCTGTCTTTCTCTGTCTGTCTCTATCTGTCTCTATCTGATCTGTCTCTCTCTAACTGTCTCTATCTGTCTCTATCTCTCTCTATCTGTCTCTGTCTCTATCTTTCTCTGTCTCTCTCTATCTGTCTCTGTCTCTGTGTCTGTCTCTATCTGTCTCTATCTGTCTCTATCTGTATCTGACTCTCTCTATCTGTCTCTGTCTTTCTCTGTCTGTCTCTATCTGTCTCTGTCTCTATATTTCTCTATCTCTCTCTGTCTCTATCTTTCTCTATCTGTCTCTGTCTCTATCTTTCTCTATCTGTCTCTGTCTCTCTCTATCTGTCTCTATCTGTCTCTGTCTCTGTCTCTGTCTATCTGTCTCTATCTTTCTCTGTATGTCTCTGTCTCTCTCTATCTGTCTCTATCTTTCTCTGTCTGTCTCTGTCTCTCTCTATCTTTTTCTGTATGTCTCTGTCTCTATATTTCTCTATCTGTCTCTGTCTCTATCTGTCTCTGTCTCTCTCTATCTTTCCCAGTCTGTCTCTGTCTCTCTCTATCTGTCTCTATCTGTCTCTGTCTCTGTCTCTCTCTATCTTTCTCTGCCTGTCTCTGTCTCTCTCTATCGTTCTCTGTCTGTCTCTGTCTCTCTCTATCTGTCTCTATCTTTCTCTGTTTGTCTCTGTCTGTCTCTATCTGTCTCTATCTATCTCTGTCTATCTCTATCTGTCTCTATCTTTCTCTGTCTGTCTCTGTCTCTCTCTATCTGTCTCTATCTGTCTCTGTCTCTGTCTATCTGTCTCTATCTCTCTCTCTTTCTCTATCTTTCTCTGTCTCTCTCTATCTTTCTCTCTCTATCTGTCTCTGTCTCTGTCTTTCTCTGTCTTTCTCTGTCTGTCTCTATCTGTCTCTGTCTCTCTCTATCTGTCTCTATCTCTCTCTATCTTTCTCTGTCTCTCTCTATCTGTCTCTATATGTCTCTGTCTCTCTCTATCTGTCTCTATCTTTCTCTGTATGTCTCTATCTCTCTCTATCTGTCTCTGTCTCTGTCTCTATCTTTCTCTGTCTCTCTCTATCTGTCTCTATCTTTCTCTGTCTGTCTCTGTCTCTCTCTATCTGTCTCTGTCTCTGTGTCTGTCTCTATCTGTCTCTATCTGTCTCTGTCTCTCTCTATCTATCTCTAACTTTCTCTATCTGTCTCTGTCTCTGTCTTTCTCTGTCTGTCTCGATCTGTCTCTGTCTTTCTCTGTCTGTCTCTGTCTCTGTCTCTCTCTATCTTTCTCTGTCTGTCTCTATCTGTCTCTATCTGTCTCTGTCTCTCTCTATCTGTTTCTATCTTTCTCTGTCTGTCTCTGTCTCTATCTGTCTCTATCTGTCTCTGTCTCTATCTTTCTCTGTCTGTCTCTATCTGTCTCTGTCTCTGTCTCTCTCTATCTTTCTCTCTCTATCTGTTTCTGACTGTATCTGTCTGTCTCTGTCTGTCTCTATCTGTCTCCACCTGTCTCTATCTGTCTCTGTGTCTCTGTCTCTATCTTTCTCTCTCTCTGTCTCTCTCTATCTTTCTCTGTCTGTCTCTGTCTCTCTCTATCTTTTTCTGTCTCTCTCTGTCTCTATATTTATCTATCTGTCTCTGTCTCTATCTGTCTCTGTCTCTCTCTATCTTTCCCAGTCTGTCTCTGTCTCTCTCTATCTGTATCTGTCCATCTCTGTCTCTCTCTATCTGTCTCTGTCTCTGTCTCTGTCTCTTCTCTCTGTCTGTCTCTCTCTATCTTTCTCTGTCTGTCTCTGTCTGTCTCTCTCTATCTGTCTCTATCTTTATCTGTCTGTCTCTGTCTGTCTCTCTCTATCTGTCTCTATCTGTCTCTGTCTCTGTCTCTCTCTATCTGTCTCTATCTTTCTCTGTCTGTCTCTGTCTGTCTCTATCTGTCTCCACCTGTCTCTATCTGTCTCTGTGTCTCTGTCTCTATCTTTCTCTGTCTCTGTCTCTCTCTATCTTTCTCTGTCTGTCTCTGTCTCTCTCTCTTTTTTTCTGTCTGTCTCTGTCTCTGTCTCTATATTTCTCTATCTGTCTCTGTCTCTATCTGTCTCTGTCTCTCTCTATCTTTCCCAGTCTTTCTCTGTCTCTCTCTATCTGTCTCTATCTTTATCTGTCTCTCTCTGTCTTCTCTGTCTGTCTCTGTCTCTATCTTTCTCTGTCTGTCTCTGCCTCTGTCTCTCTCTATCTGTCTCTATCTTTCTCTGTCTGTCTCTGTCTCTCTCTATCTGTCTCTGTCTCTCTCTGTCTTCTCTGTCTGTATCTTTCTCTGTCTGTCTCTGCCTCTGTCTCTCTCTATCTGTCTCTATCTTTCTCTGTCTGTCTCTGTCTCTCTCTATCTTTCTCTGTCTGTCTCTATCTTTATCTGTCTGTCTCTATCTGTCTCTGTCTCTCTCTATCTTTCCCAGTCTGTCTCTGTCTCTCTCTATCTGTCTCTATCTGTCTCTGTCTCTCTCTATCTTTCTCTGTCTGTCTCTGTCTCTCTCTATCTTTCTCTGTCTGTCTCTGTCTAACTGTCTCTATATTTATCTGTCTCTATCTGTCTCTATCTTTATCTGTCTCTCTCTGTCTTCTCTGTCTGTCTCTCTCTATCTGTCTCTATCTGTCTCTGTCTGTCTCTATCTGTCTCTATCTTTATCTGTCTCTCTCTGTCTTCTCTCTCTGTCTCTCTCTATCTGTCTCTGTCTGTCTCTATCTGTCTCTGTCTCTGTATATCTGTCTCTATCTTTCTCTGTCTCTCTCTATCTGTTTCTGACTGTCTCTGTCTGTCTCTGTCTGTCTGTATCTGTCTCTGTCTCTCTCTATCTGTCTCTATCTGTCTCTGTCTTTCTCTGTCTGTCTCTGTCTCTGTCTCTCTCTATCTCTCTCTGTCTGTCTCTATCTGTCTCTGTCTCTATATTTCTCTATCTGTCTCTGTCTCTGTCTCTGTCTCTGTCTCTGTCTCTGTCTCTGTCTCTCTCTGTCTCTATCTCTCTCTCTTTCTCTATCTTTCTCTGTCTGTCTCTATCTGTCTCTATCTCTGTCTCTATCTGTCTCTGTCTCTGTCTCTGTCTCTGTCTCTCTCTATCTGTCTCTATCTCTCTCTATCTGTCTCTATCTTTCTCTGTCTGTCTCTATCTCTCTCTATCTGTCTCTGTCTCTATCTTTCTCTGTCTCTCTCTATCTGTCTCTATCTTTCTCTGTCTGTCTCTGTCTGTCTCTATCTGTCTCCACCTGTCTCTATCTGTCTCTGTGTCTCTGTCTCTATCTATCTTTCTCTGTCTGTCTCTGTCTATCTGTCTCTATCTTTATCTGTCTCTGTCTCTCTCTATCTTTCTTCTCTATCTATCTCTCTGTCTCTGTCTGTCTCTATCTGTCTCTGTCTTTCTCTGTCGGTCTCTGTCTCTGTCTCTCTCTATCTTTCTCTGTCTGTCTCTGTCTCTCTCTATCTGTCTCTATCTGTCTCTGTCTCTGTCTCTCTCTATCTGTCTCTATCTCTCTCTATCTTTCTCTCTCTATCTGTCTCTGTCTCTCTCTATCTGTCTCTATCTCTCTCTATCTTTCTCTCTCTATCTGTCTCTGTCTCTGTCTCTCTCTCTCTGTCTGTCTCTATCTGTCTCTGTCTCTGTCTCTGTCTATCTCTGTCTCTATCTCTCTCTCTTTCTCTATCTTTCTCTCTGTGTCTCTGTCTCCTCTATCTGTCTCTATCTCTCTCTATCTTTCTCTGTCTCTGTCTTTCTCTGTCTGTCTCTATCTGTCTCTATCTGATCTGTCTCTCTCTAACTGTCTCTATCTCTCTCTATCTCTCTCTATCTGTCTCTGTCTCTATCTTTCTCTGTCTCTCTCTATCTGTCTCTGTCTCTGTGTCTGTCTCTATCTGTCTCTATCTGTCTCTATCTGTATCTGACTCTCTCTATCTGTCTCTGTCTTTCTCTGTCTGTCTCTATCTGTCTCTGTCTCTATATTTCTCTATCTCTCTCTGTCTCTATCTTTCTCTATCTGTCTCTGTCTCTATCTTTCTCTATCTGTCTCTGTCTCTCTCTATCTGTCTCTATCTGTCTCTGTCTCTGTCTCTGTCTATCTGTCTCTATCTTTCTCTGTATGTCTCTGTCTCTCTCTATCTGTCTCTATCTTTCTCTGTCTGTCTCTGTCTCTCTCTATCTTTTTCTGTCTGTCTCTGTCTCTATATTTCTCTATCTGTCTCTGTCTCTATCTGTCTCTGTCTCTCTCTATCTTTCCCAGTCTGTCTCTGTCTCTCTCTATCTGTCTCTATCTGTCTCTGTCTCTGTCTCTCTCTATCTTTCTCTGCCTGTCTCTGTCTCTCTCTCTACGTTCTCTGTCTGTCTCTGTCTCTCTCTATCTGTCTCTATCTTTCTCTGTTTGTCTCTGTCTGTCTCTATCTGTCTCTATCTGTCTCTGTCTATCTCTATCTGTCTCTATCTTTCTCTGTCTGTCTCTGTCTCTCTCTATCTGTCTCTATCTGTCTCTGTCTCTGTCTCTGTCTATCTGTCTCTATCTCTCTCTCTTTCTCTATCTTTCTCTGTCTCTCTCTATCTTTCTCTCTATCTGTCTCTGTCTCTGTCTTTCTCTGTCTTTCTCTGTCTGTCTCTATCTGTCTCTGTCTCTCTCTATCTGTCTCTCTCTCTCTATCTTTCTCTGTCTCTCTCTATCTGTCTCTATATGTCTCTGTCTCTCTCTATCTGTCTCTATCTTTCTCTGTATGTCTCTATCTCTCTCTATCTGTCTCTGTCTCTGTCTCTATCTTTCTCTGTCTCTCTCTATCTGTCTCTATCTTTCTCTGTCTGTCTCTGTCTCTCTCTATCTGTCTCTGTCTCTGTGTCTGTCTCTATCTGTCTCTATCTGTCTCTGTCTCTCTCTATCTATCTCTAACTTTCTCTATCTGTCTCTGTCTCTGTCTTTCTCTGTCTGTCTCGATCTGTCTCTGTCTTTCTCTGTCTGTCTCTGTCTCTGTCTCTCTCTATCTTTCTCTGTCTGTCTCTATCTGTCTCTATCTGTCTCTGTCTCTCTCTATCTGTTTCTATCTTTCTCTGTCTGTCTCTGTCTCTATCTGTCTCTATCTGTCTCTGTCTCTATCTTTCTCTGTCTGTCTCTATCTGTCTCTGTCTCTGTCTCTCTCTATCTTTCTCTCTCTATCTGTTTCTGACTGTATCTGTCTGTCTCTGTCTGTCTCTATCTGTCTCCACCTGTCTCTATCTGTCTCTGTGTCTCTGTCTCTATCTTTCTCTCTCTCTGTCTCTCTCTATCTTTCTCTGTCTGTCTCTGTCTCTCTCTATCTTTTTCTGTCTCTCTCTGTCTCTATATTTATCTATCTGTCTCTGTCTCTATCTGTCTCTGTCTCTCTCTATCTTTCCCAGTCTGTCTCTGTCTCTCTCTATCTGTATCTGTCCATCTCTGTCTCTCTCTATCTGTCTCTGTCTCTCTTTCTCTGTCTGTCTCTCTCTATCTTTCTCTGTCTGTCTCTGTCTGTCTCTCTCTATCTGTCTCTATCTTTATCTGTCTGTCTCTGTCTGTCTCTCTCTATCTGTCTCTATCTGTCTCTGTCTCTGTCTCTCTCTATCTGTCTCTATCTTTCTCTGTCTGTCTCTGTCTGTCTCTATCTGTCTCCACCTGTCTCTATCTGTCTCTGTGTCTCTGTCTCTATCTTTCTCTGTCTCTGTCTCTCTCTATCTTTCTCTGTCTCTGTCTCTCTCTCTTTTTCTGTCTGTCTTTGTCTCTGTCTCTATATTTCTCTATCTGTCTCTGTCTCTATCTGTCTCTGTCTCTCTCTATCTTTCCCAGTCTTTCTCTGTCTCTCTCTATCTGTCTCTATCTTTATCTGTCTCTCTCTGTCTTCTCTGTCTGTCTCTGTCTCTATCTTTCTCTGTCTGTCTCTGCCTCTGTCTCTCTCTATCTGTCTCTATCTTTCTCTGTCTGTCTCTGTCTCTCTCTATCTGTCTCTGTCTCTCTCTGTCTTCTCTGTCTGTATCTTTCTCTGTCTGTCTCTGCCTCTGTCTCTCTCTATCTGTCTCTATCTTTCTCTGTCTGTCTCTGTCTCTCTCTATCTTTCTCTGTCTGTCTCTATCTTTATCTGTCTGTCTCTATCTGTCTCTGTCTCTCTCTATCTTTCCCAGTCTGTCTCTGTCTCTCTCTATCTGTCTCTATCTGTCTCTGTCTCTCTCTATCTTTCTCTGTCTGTCTCTGTCTCTCTCTATCTTTCTCTGTCTGTCTCTGTCTAACTGTCTCTATCTTTATCTGTCTCTATCTGTCTCTATCTTTATCTGTCTCTCTCTGTCTTCTCTGTCTGTCTCTCTCTATCTGTCTCTATCTGTCTCTGTCTGTCTCTATCTGTCTCTATCTTTCTCTGTCTCTCTCTATCTGTTTCTGACTGTCTCTGTCTGTCTCTGTCTGTCTGTATCTGTCTCTGTCTCTCTCTATCTGTCTCTATCCTTCTCTGTCTGTCTCTGTCTGTCTCTATCTGTCTCCACCTGTCTCTATCTGTCTCTGTGTCTCTGTCTCTATCTTTCTCTGTCTCTGTCTCTCTCTATCTTTCTCTCTCTATCTGTCTCTGTCTCTGTCTTTCTCTGTCTGTCTCTATCTGTCTCTGTCTTTCTCTGTCTGTCTCTGTCTCTGTCTCTCTCTATCTTTCTCTGTCTGTCTCTATCTGTCTCTGTCTCTATATTTCTCTATCTGTCTCTGTCTCTGTCTCTCTCTAACTGTCTCTATCTGTCTCTGTCTCTGTCTCTCTCTATCTTTCTCTATCTCTCTCTGTCTTTCTCTCTCTATCTGTCTCTGTCTGTCTCTATCTGTCTCTGTCTCTGTCTCTGTCTCTGTCTCTGTCTCTGTCTCTGTCTCTGTCTCTCTCTATCTGTCTCTATCTCTCTCTATCTGTCTCTATCTTTCTCTGTCTGTCTCTATCTCTCTCTATCTGTCTCTGTCTCTATCTTTCTCTGTCTCTCTCTATCTGTCTCTATCTTTCTCTGTCTGTCTCTATCTCTCTCTATCTGTCTCTGTCTCTATCTTTCTCTGTCTCTCTCTGTCTCTGTCTCTGTGTCTGTCTCTATCTTTATCTATCTGTCTCTATCTGTCTCTATCTGTCTCTGTCTCTCTATATCTATCTCTAACTTTCTCTGTCTGTCTCTATCTCTCTCTGTCTCTATCTTTCTCTATCTGTCTCTGTCTCTATCTGTCTCTATCTTTATCTGTCTCTCTCTATCTGTCTCTATCTTTATCTGTCTCTCTATCTTTCTCTGTCTGTCTCTGTCTCTGTCTCTCTCTATCTGTCTCTATCTTTCTCTGTATGTCTCTGTCTCTCTATCTGTCTCTATCTTTCTCTGTATGTCTCTGTCTCTCTATCTGTCTCTATCTTTCTCTGTCTGTCTCTGTCTCTGTCTCTCTCTATCTGTCTCTATCTTTCTCTGTCTGTCTCTGTCTCTCTCTATCTTTCTCTGTCTCTCTCTATCTTTCCCAGTCTGTCTCTGTCTCTCTCTATCTTTTTCTGTCTGTCTCTGTCTCTATATTTCTTTATCTGTCTCTGTCTCTCTCTATCTTTCTCTGTCTCTCTCTATCTTTCCCAGTCTGTCTCTGTCTCTCTCTATCTTTATCTGTCTGTCTCTGTCTGTCTCTCTCTATCTGTCTCTATCTGTCTCTGTCTGTCTCTATCTGTTTCTGACTGTCTCTGTCTGTCTCTGTCTTTCTCCATCTGTCTCTATCTGTCTCTGTCTCTCCCTATCTTTCCCAGTCTGTCTCTGTCTCTCTCTATCTGTCTCTATCTGTCTCTATCTGTATCTGTCTCTCTCTGTCTTCTCTGTCTGTCTCTCTCTATCTGTCTCTATCTGTCTCTGTCTGTCTCTATCTGTCTCTATCTGTCTCTATCTTTATCTGTCTCTCTCTGTCTTCTCCCTCTGTCTATATCTTTCTCTGTCTCTCTCTATCTGTTTCTGACTGTCTCTGTCTGTCTCTATCTGTCTCTGTCTCTCTCTATCTGTCTCTATCTTTCTCTGTCTGTCTCTGTCTGTCTCTATCTGTCTCCACCTGTCTCTATCTGTCTCTGTGTCTCTGTGTCTATCTTTCTCTGTCTCTGTCTTTGTCTCTCTCTATCTTTCTCTGTCTGTCTCTCTCTATCTTTTTCTGTCTGTCTCTGTCTCTATCTTTCTCTGTCTCTCTCTATCTGTCTCTATCTTTCTCTGTCTGTCTCTGTCTCTCTCTATCTGTATCTGTCTCTGTGTCTGTCTCTATCTGTCTCTATCTGTCTCTATCTTTATCTGTCTGTCTCTGTCTGTCTCTCTCTATCTGTCTCTATCTGTCTCTGTCTGTCTCTATCTGTCTCTATCTTTCTCTATCTCTCTCTGTCTGTCTCTGTCTGTCTCTATCTTACTCTATCTTTCTCTATCTGTCTCTGTCTATCTCTATCTGTCTCTATCTTTCTCTGTCTGTCTCTGTCTCTCTCTATCTGTCTCTGTCTCTGTCTATCTCTATCTGTCTCTATCTCTCTCTCTTTCTCTATCTTTCTCTGTGTCTCTCTATCTTTCTCTCTCTATCTGTCTCTGTCTCTGTCTTTCTCTGTCTTTCTCTGTCTGTCTCTATCTGTCTCTCTCTATCTCTCTCTATCTTTCTCTGTCTGTCTCTATCTCTCTCTATCTGTCTCTGTCTCTATCTGTCTCTGTCTCTCTCTATCTGTCTCTATCTTTCTCTGTCTGTCTCTATCTCTCTCTATCTGTCTCTGTCTCTATCTTTCTCTGTCTCTCTCTATCTGTCTCTATCTTTCTCTGTCTGTCTCTGTCTCTCTCTATCTGTATCTGTTTCTGTGTCTGTCTCTATCTGTCTCTATCTGTCTCTGTCTCTGTCTCTGTCTCTGTCTCTGTCTATCTCTGTCTCTATCTCTCTCTCTTTCTCTATCTTTCTCTGTCTGTCTGTCTGTCTCTCTCTCTGTCTCTGTCTCTGTCTATCTCTATCTGTCTCTATCTCTCTCTCTTTCTCTATCTTTCTCTGTGTCTCTCTATCTTTCTCTCTCTATCTGTCTCTGTCTCTATCTCTCTCTATCTGTCTCTGTCTCTATCTTTCTCTGTCTCTCTCTATCTGTCTCTATCTTTCTCTGTCTGTCTCTATCTCTCTCTATCTGTCTCTGTCTCTATCTTTCTCTGTCTCTCTCTGTCTCTGTCTCTGTGTCTGTCTCTATCTTTATCTATCTGTCTCTATCTGTCTCTATCTGTCTCTGTCTCTCTATATCTATCTCTAACTTTCTCTGTCTGTCTCTATCTCTCTCTGTCTCTATCTTTCTCTATCTGTCTCTGTCTCTATCTGTCTCTATCTTTATCTGTCTCTCTCTATCTGTCTCTATCTTTATCTGTCTCTCTATCTTTCTCTGTCTGTCTCTGTCTCTGTCTCTCTCTATCTGTCTCTATCTTTCTCTGTATGTCTCTGTCTCTCTATCTGTCTCTATCTTTCTCTGTATGTCTCTGTCTCTCTATCTGTCTCTATCTTTCTCTGTCTGTCTCTGTCTCTCTCTATCTTTCTCTGTCTCTCTCTATCTTTCCCAGTCTGTCTCTGTCTCTCTCTATCTTTTTCTGTCTGTCTCTGTCTCTATATTTCTTTATCTGTCTCTGTCTCTCTCTATCTTTCTCTGTCTCTCTCTATCTTTCCCAGTCTGTTTCTGTCTCTCTCTATCTGTCTCTATCTGTCTCTGTCTCTCTCTATCTTTCTCTGTCTGTCTCTGTCTCTGTCTCTCTCTATCTGTCTCTATCTTTCTCTGTCTCTATCTGTTTCTGACTGTCTCTGTCTGTCTCTGTCTTTCTCTATCTGTCTCTATCTGTCTCTGTCTCTCCCTATCTTTCCCAGTCTGTCTCTGTCTCTCTCTATCTGTCTCTATCTGTCTCTATCTTTATCTGTCTCTCTCTGTCTTCTCTGTCTGTCTCTCTCTATCTGTCTCTATCTGTCTCTATCTGTCTCTATCTGTCTCTATCTTTATCTGTCTCTCTCTGTCTTCTCCCTCTGTCTATATCTTTCTCTGTCTCTCTCTATCTGTTTCTGACTGTCTCTGTCTGTCTCTATCTGTCTCTGTCTCTCTCTATCTGTCTCTATCTTTCTCTGTCTGTCTCTGTCTGTCTCTATCTGTCTCCACCTGTCTCTATCTGTCTCTGTGTCTCTGTGTCTATCTTTCTCTGTCTCTGTCTTTGTCTCTCTCTATCTTTCTCTGTCTGTCTCTGTCTCTCTCTATCTTTCTGTGTCTGTCTCTGTCTATCTGTCTCTATCTTTATCTGTCTCTATCTGTCTCTATCTTTATCTGTCTCTCTCTGTCTTTCCCAGTCTGTCTCTGTCTCTCTCTATCTGTCTCTATCTGTCTCTATCTGTCTCTATCTTTATCTGTCTGTCTCTGTCTGTCTCTCTCTATCTGTCTCTATCTGTCTCTGTCTGTCTCTATCTGTCTCTATCTTTCTCTATCTCTCTCTGTCTGTCGCTGTCTCTCTCTATCTGTCTCTATCTTTCTCTATCTCTCTCTGTCTGTCTCTGTCTGTCTCTATCTTTATCTGTCTGTCTCTGTCTGTCTCTCTCTATCTGTCTCTATCTGTCTCTGTCTGTCTCTATCTGTCTCTATCTCTCTCTCTTTCTCTATCTTTCTCTGTGTCTCTCTATCTTTCTCTCTCTATCTGTCTCTGTCTCTGTCTTTCTCTGTCTTTCTCTATCTGTCTCTCTCTATCTCTCTCTATCTTTCTCTGTCTGTCTCTATCTCTCTCTATCTGTCTCTGTCTCTATCTTTCTCTGTCTCTCTCTATCTGTCTCTATCTGTCTCTGTCTCTCTCTATCTGTCTCTATCTTTCTCTGTCTGTCTCTATCTCTCTCTATCTGTCTCTGTCTCTATCTTTCTCTGTATCTCTCTATCTGTCTCTATCTTTCTCTGTCTGTCTCTGTCTCTCTCTATCTGTATCTGTTTCTGTGTCTGTCTCTATCTGTCTCTATCTGTCTCTGTCTCTCTCTATCTCTAACTTTCTCTATCTGTCTCTGTCTCTGTCTTTCTCTGTCTGTCTCTATCTGTCTCTGTCTTTCTCTGTCTGTCTCTGTCTCTGTCTCTCTCTATCTTTCTCTGTCTGTCTCTATCTGTCTCTGTCTCTATCTTTCTCTGTCTGTCTCTATCTGTCCCTGTCTCTGTCTCTCTCTATCTTTCTCTCTCTATCTAGCTCTGTCTCTGTCTTTCTCTGTCTGTTTCTATCTGTCTCTGTCTTTCTCTGTCTGTCTCTGTCTCTGTCTCTCTCTATCTTTCTCTGTCTGTCTCTATCTGTCTCTGTCTCTATATTTCTCTATCTGTCTCTATCTCTCTCTATCTTTCTCTCTCTATCTGTCTCTGTCTCTCTCTATCTGTCTCTATCTCTCTCTATCTTTCTCTCTCTATCTGTCTCTGTCTCTGTCTCTGTCTATCTTTCTCTATCTTTCTATCTCTGTCTCTATCTGTCTCCACCTGTCTCTATCTGTCTCTGTGTCTCTGTCTGTCTGTCTTTCTCTATGTCTCTGTCTTTGTCTTTGTCTCTCTCTATCTTTCTCTGTCTGTCTCTCTCTATCTTTTTCTGTCTGTCTCTGTCTCTATCTTTCTCTGTCTCTCTCTATCTGTCTCTATCTTTCTCTGTCTGTCTCTGTCTCTCTCTATCTGTATCTGTCTCTGTGTCTGTCTCTATCTGTCTCTATCTGTCTCTATCTTTATCTGTCTGTCTCTGTCTGTCTCTCTCTATCTGTCTCTATCTGTCTCTGTCTGTCTCTATCTGTCTCTATCTTTCTCTATCTCTCTCTGTCTGTCTCTGTCTGTCTCTATCTTACTCTATCTTTCTCTATCTGTCTCTGTCTATCTCTATCTGTCTCTATCTTTCTCTGTCTGTCTCTGTCTCTCTCTATCTGTCTCTATCTGTCTCTGTCTCTGTCTATCTCTATCTGTCTCTATCTCTCTCTCTTTCTCTATCTTTCTCTGTGTCTCTCTATCTTTCTCTCTCTATCTGTCTCTATCTGTCTCTGTCTCTATATTTCTCTATCTGTCTCTATCTCTCTCTATCTTTCTCTCTCTATCTGTCTCTGTCTCTCTCTATCTGTCTCTATCTCTCTCTATCTTTCTCTCTCTATCTGTCTCTGTCTCTGTCTCTGTCTTTCTCTGTCTTTCTCTGTCTGTCTCTATCTGTCTCTGTCTGTCTCTATCTGTCTCTATCTTTCTCTATCTCTCTCTGTCTGTCTCTGTCTGTCTCTATCTTACTCTATCTTTCTCTGTCTGTCTCTATCTGTCTCTGTCTCTGTCTATCTCTGTCTCTATCTCTCTCTCTTTCTCTATCTTTCTCTGTCTGTCTCTATCTGTCTCTATCTCTGTCTCTATCTGTCTCTGTCTCTGTCTCTCTCTATCTGTCTCTATCTCTCTCTATCTTTCTCTGTCTCTGTCTTTCTCTGTCTTTCTCTGTCTATCTCTATCTGTCTCTATCTGATCTGTCTCTCTCTATCTGTCTCTATCTGTCTCTGTCTCTCTCTATCTGTCTCTATCTTTCTCTGTCTGTCTCTATCTCTCTCTATCTGTCTCTGTCTCTATCTTTCTCTGTATCTCTCTATCTGTCTCTATCTTTCTCTGTCTGTCTCTGTCTCTCTCTATCTATCTCTAACTTTCTCTGTCTGTCTATCTGTCTCTGTCTCTGTGTCTATCTTTATCGATCTGTCTCTATCTGTCTCTATCTGTATCTGACTCTCTCTATCTGTCTCTGTCTTTCTCTGTCTGTCTCTATCTGTCTCTGTCTCTCTCTATCTATCTCTATCTTTCTCTGTCTGTCTCTATCTCTCTCTGTCTCTATCTTTCTCTGTCTCTCTCTATCTGTCTCTATCTTTCTCTGTCTGTCTCTGTTTCTCTCTATCTGTATCTGTTTCTGTGTCTGTCTCTATCTGTCTCTATCTGTCTCTGTCTCTCTCTATCTCTAACTTTCTCTATCTGTCTCTGTCTATGTCTTTCTCTGTCTGTCTCTATCTGTCTCTGTCTTTCTCTGTCTGTCTCTGTCTCTGTCTCTCTCTATCTTTCTCTGTCTGTCTCTATCTGTCTCTGTCTCTATCTTTCTCTGTCTGTCTCTATCTGTCCCTGTCTCTGTCTCTCTCTATCTTTCTCTCTCTATCTAGCTCTGTCTCTGTCTTTCTCTGTCTGTTTCTATCTGTCTCTGTCTTTCTCTGTCTGTCTCTGTCTCTTTCTCTGTCTCTCTATCTTTCTCTGTCTGTCTCTATCTGTCTCTGTCTCTATATTTCTCTATCTGTCTCTATCTCTCTCTATCTTTCTCTCTCTATCTGTCTCTGTCTCTCTCTATCTGTCTCTATCTCTCTCTATCTTTCTCTCTCTCTATCTGTCTCTGTCTCTGTCTCTGTCTTTCTCTGTCTTTCTCTGTCTGTCTCTATCTGTCTCTGTCTCTGTCTCTGTCTATCTCTGTCTCTATCTCTATCTTTCTCTGTCTGTCTCTATCTGTCTCTATCTCTGTCTCTATCTGT
>NW_024608436.1:0-10000 GCF_018296145.1 Oncorhynchus tshawytscha
ACACTGACCAACTGTTCTCCTGCTACCAGCTATTACCCTGACCTCAGCCTGGTAGATACCAGGTAACACTGACCAACTGTTCTCCTGCTACCAGCTATTACCTGACCTCAGCCTGGTAGATACCAGGTAACACTGACCAACTGTTCTCCTGCTACCAGCTATTACCCTGACCTCAGCCTGGTAGATACCAGGTAACACTGACCAACTGTTCTCCTGCTACCAGCTATTACCCTGACCTCAGCCTGGTAGATACCAGGTAACACTGACCAACTGTTCTCCTGCTACCAGCTATTACCCTGACCTCAGCCTGGTAGATACCAGGTAACACTGACCAACTGTTCTCCTGCTACCAGCTATTACCCTGACCTCAGCCTGGTAGATACCAGGTAACACTGACCAACTGTTCTCCTGCTACCAGCTATTACCCTGACCTCAGCCTGGTAGATACCAGGTAACACTGACCAACTGTTCTCCTGCTACCAGCTATTACCCTGACCTCAGCCTGGTAGATACCAGGTAACACTGACCAACTGTTCTCCTGCTACCAGCTATTACCCTGACCTCAGCCTGGTAGATACCAGGTAACACTGACCAACTGTTCTCCTGCTACCAGCTATTACCCTGACCTCAGCCTGGTAGATACCAGGTAACACTGACCAACTGTTCTCCTGCTACCAGCTATTACCCTGACCTCAGCCTGGTAGATACCAGGTAACACTGACCAACTGTTCTCCTGCTACCAGCTATTACCCTGACCTCAGCCTGGTAGATACCAGGTAACACTGACCAACTGTTCTCCTGCTACCAGCTATTACCCTGACCTCAGCCTGGTAGATACCAGGTAACACTGACCAACTACCAGTTCTCCTGCTACCAGGCACTCCTGCTAGCCTGACCTCAGCCTGGTAGATACCAGGTAACACTGACCAACTGTTCTCCTGCTACCAGCTATTACCCTGACCTCAGCCTGGTAGATACCAGGTAACACTGACCAACTGTTCTCCTGCTACCAGCTATTACCCTGACCTCAGCCTGGTAGATACCAGGTAACACTGACCAACTGTTCTCCTGCTACCAGCTATTACCCTGACCTCAGCCTGGTAGATACCAGGTAACACTGACCAACTGTTCTCCTGCTACCAGCTATTACCCTGACCTCAGCCTGGTAGATACCAGGTAACACTGACCAACTGTTCTCCTGCTACCAGCTATTACCCTGACCTCAGCCTGGTAGATACCAGGTAACACTGACCAACTGTTCTCCTGCTACCAGCTATTACCCTGACCTCAGCCTGGTAGATACCAGGTAACACTGACCAACTGTTCTCCTGCTACCAGCTATTACCCTGACCTCAGCCTGGTAGATACCAGGTAACACTGACCAACTGTTCTCCTGCTACCAGCTATTACCCTGACCTCAGCCTGGTAGATACCAGGTAACACTGACCAACTGTTCTCCTGCTACCAGCTATTACCCTGACCTCAGCCTGGTAGATACCAGGTAACACTGACCAACTGTTCTCCTGCTACCAGCTATTACCCTGACCTCAGCCTGGTAGATACCAGGTAACACTGACCAACTGTTCTCCTGCTACCAGCTATTACCTGACCTCAGCCTGGTAGATACCAGGTAACACTGACCAACTGTTCTCCTGCTACCAGCTATTACCCTGACCTCAGCCTGGTAGATACCAGGTAACACTGACCAACTGTTCTCCTGCTACCAGCTATTACCCTGACCTCAGCCTGGTAGATACCAGGTAACACTGACCAACTGTTCTCCTGCTACCAGCTATTACCCTGACCTCAGCCTGGTAGATACCAGGTAACACTGACCAACTGTTCTCCTGCTACCAGCTATTACCCTGACCTCAGCCTGGTAGATACCAGGTAACACTGACCAACTGTTCTCCTGCTACCAGCTATTACCCTGACCTCAGCCTGGTAGATACCAGGTAACACTGACCAACTGTTCTCCTGCTACCAGCTATTACCCTGACCTCAGCCTGGTAGATACCAGGTAACACTGACCAACTGTTCTCCTGCTACCAGCTATTACCCTGACCTCAGCCTGGTAGATACCAGGTAACACTGACCAACTGTTCTCCTGCTACCAGCTATTACCCTGACCTCAGCCTGGTAGATACCAGGTAACACTGACCAACTGTTCTCCTGCTACCAGCTATTACCCTGACCTCAGCCTGGTAGATACCAGGTAACACTGACCAACTGTTCTCCTGCTACCAGCTATTACCCTGACCTCAGCCTGGTAGATACCAGGTAACACTGACCAACTGTTCTCCTGCTACCAGCTATTACCCTGACCTCAGCCTGGTAGATACCAGGTAACACTGACCAACTGTTCTCCTGCTACCAGCTATTACCCTGACCTCAGCCTGGTAGATACCAGGTAACACTGACCAACTGTTCTCCTGCTACCAGCTATTACCCTGACCTCAGCCTGGTAGATACCAGGTAACACTGACCAACTGTTCTCCTGCTACCAGCTATTACCCTGACCTCAGCCTGGTAGATACCAGGTAACACTGACCAACTGTTCTCCTGCTACCAGCTATTACCCTGACCTCAGCCTGGTAGATACCAGGTAACACTGACCAACTGTTCTCCTGCTACCAGCTATTACCCTGACCTCAGCCTGGTAGATACCAGGTAACACTGACCAACGTTCTCCTGCTACCAGCTATTACCCTGACCTCAGCCTGGTAGATACCAGGTAACACTGACCAACTGTTCTCCTGCTACCAGCTATTACCCTGACCTCAGCCTGGGATACCAGGTAACACTGACCAACTGTTCTCCTGCTACCAGCTATTACCCTGACCTCAGCCTGGTAGATACCAGGTAACACTGACCAACTGTTCTCCTGCTACCAGCTATTACCCTGACCTCAGCCTGGTAGATACCAGGTAACACTGACCAACTGTTCTCCTGCTACCAGCTATTACCCTGACCTCAGCCTGGTAGATACCAGGTAACACTGACCAACTGTTCTCCTGCTACCAGCTATTACCCTGACCTCAGCCTGGTAGATACCAGGTAACACTGACCAAGTTCTCCTGCTACCAGCACCCTGACCTCAGCCTGGTAGATACCAGGTAACACTGACCAACTGTTCTCCTGCTACCAGCTATTACCCTGACCTCAGCCTGGTAGATACCAGGTAACACTGACCAACACTGACCAACTGTTCTCCTGCTACCAGCTATTACCCTGACCTCAGCCTGGTAGATACCAGGTAACACTGACCAACTGTTCTCCTGCTACCAGCTATTACCCTGACCTCAGCCTGGTAGATACCAGGTAACACTGACCAACTGTTCTCCTGCTACCAGCTATTACCCTGACCTCAGCCTGGTAGATACCAGGTAACACTGACCAACTGTTCTCCTGCTACCAGCTATTACCCTGACCTCAGCCTGGTAGATACCAGGTAACACTGACCAACTGTTCTCCTGCTACCAGCTATTACCCTGACCTCAGCCTGGTAGATACCAGGTAACACTGACCAACTGTTCTCCTGCTACCAGCTATTACCCTGACCTCAGCCTGGTAGATACCAGGTAACACTGACCAACTGTTCTCCTGCTACCAGCTATTACCCTGACCTCAGCCTGGTAGATACCAGGTAACACTGACCAACTGTTCTCCTGCTACCAGCTATTACCCTGACCTCAGCCTGGTAGATACCAGGTAACACTGACCAACTGTTCTCCTGCTACCAGCTATTACCCTGACCTCAGCCTGGTAGATACCAGGTAACACTGACCAACTGTTCTCCTGCTAACCCTGACCTCAGCCTGGTAGATACCAGGTAACACTGACCAACTGTTCTCCTGCTACCAGCTATTACCCTGACCTCAGCCTGGTAGATACCAGGTAACACTGACCAACTGTTCTCCTGCTACCAGCTATTACCCTGACCTCAGCCTGGTAGATACCAGGTAACACTGACCAACTGTTCTCCTGCTACCAGCTATTACCCTGACCTCAGCCTGGTAGATACCAGGTAACACTGACCAACTGTTCTCCTGCTACCAGCTATTACCCTGACCTCAGCCTGGTAGATACCAGGTAACACTGACCAACTGTCCTCCTGCTACCAGCTATTACCCTGACCTCAGCCTGGTAGATACCAGGTAACACTGACCAACTGTTCTCCTGCTACCAGCTATTACCCTGACCTCAGCCTGGTAGATACCAGGTAACACTGACCAACTGTTCTCCTGCTACCAGCTATTACCTGACCTCAGCCTGGTAGATGCCAGGTAACACTGACCAACTGTTCTCCTGCTACCAGCTATTACCCTGACCTCAGCCTGGTAGATACCAGGTAACACTGACCAACTGTTCTCCTGCTACCAGCTATTACCCTGACCTCAGCCTGGTAGATACCAGGTAACACTGACCAACTGTTCTCCTGCTACCAGCTATTACCCTGACCTCAGCCTGGTAGATACCAGGTAACACTGACCAACTGTTCTCCTGCTACCAGCTATTACCCTGACCTCAGCCTGGTAGATACCAGGTAACACTGACCAACTGTTCTCCTGCTACCAGCTATTACCCTGACCTCAGCCTGGTAGATACCAGGTAACACTGACCAACTGTTCTCCTGCTACCAGCTATTACCCTGACCTCAGCCTGGTAGATACCAGGTAACACCTGACCAGCCTGGGAGGGAACAGGTAACACTGACCAACTGTTCTCCTGCTACCAGCTATTACCCTGACCTCAGCCTGGTAGATACCAGGTAACACTGACCAACTGTTCTCCTGCTACCAGCTATTACCCTGACCTCAGCCTGGTAGATACCAGGTAACACTGACCAACTGTTCTCCTGCTACCAGCTATTACCCTGACCTCAGCCTGGTAGATACCAGGTAACACTGACCAGGTAACACTGACCAACTGTTCTCCTGCTACCAGTTATTACCCTGACCTCAGCCTGGTAGATACCAGGTAACACTGACCAACTGTTCTCCTGCTACCAGCTATTACCCTGACCTCAGCCTGGTAGATACCAGGTAACACTGACCAACTGTTATACTGCCGGTGTCTTGGGTTCAGTATTCAGGGGGACAACCTGTGTTTTGTCCCTCCTCCCTCCCTGTAGTGTCTCAGTGCCGGTGTCTTGGGTTCAGTATTCAGGGGGACAACATGTGATTTGTCCCTCCTCCCTCCCTGTAGTGTCTCAGTGCCGGTGTCTTGGGTTCAGTATTCAGGAGGACAACATGTGATTTGTCCCTCCTCCCTCCCTGTAGTGTCTCAGTGCCGGTGTCTTGGGTTCAGTATTCAGGAGGACAACATGTGATTTGTCCCTCCTCCCTCCCTGTAGTGTCTCAGTGCCGGTGTCTTGGGTTCAGTATTCAGGAGGACAACATGTGATTTGTCCCTCCTCCCTCCCTGTAGTGTCTCAGTGTCTTGGGTTCAGTATTCAGGAGGACAACATGTGATTTGTCCCTCCTCCCTCCCTGTAGTGTCTCAGTGCCGGTGTCTTGGGTGCAGATTCGGAGGACAACATCGGGAAGTCAGCGTCGGAGAGGCGAGCCACGCGGGAGCTAACGGAGCTGGTGGAGGGAACCCTGGTTGCCGCGGCGAGAGACATGTGGTCTCAGTACAACCGTGTCAACGCCGCCTTCACACTCCGTGTCAACCAGACGACACACGCTAGAACACGCTACAGCAGCACCTGGCCAAGGTGGGGTGGAGGGGGTCTGTGTGTGTATTTTCATTGTGGTGTGTGTGTGTTCTGTGTGCTGAACCCCCTCTCCCTCTCCATCTCTCTCCAGACCCTGCAGGAGATGCATCAGACGGAGCGTATCATCTCAGATTTGGAGGGGTCCATCTGGGCGAAGAGAGCCCCCCTCAGAGTGGCTCAGTCCAGGCTGGAGGAACGCACCTATAGACCTAATATAGAGCTCTGCAGGGACCAACCACACACCAGGTAACACACACTGAGACACACACACACACACCAGGTAACACACACTGAGACACACACTGAGACACACACACCAGGTAACACACACTGAGACACACACACACACACCAGGTAACACACACTGAGACACACACTGAGACACACACACCAGGTAACACACACTGAGACACACACACACACCAGGTAACACACACTGAGACACACACACACACCAGGTAACACACACTGAGACACACACACACACCAGGTAACACACACTGAGACACACACTGAGACACACACACCAGGTAACACACACTGAGACACACACACACACCAGGTAACACACACTGAGACACACACACACAGCAGGTAACACACACTGAGACACACGCACACACTGAGACACACACACTGAGACACACACACACACCAAGTAACACACACTGAGACACACACACACACACGAGGTAACATACACTGAGACACACACACACACACACCAGGTAACACACACTGAGACACACACACACACACCAGGTAACACACACTGACACACACACACCAGGTAACACACACTGAGACACACACACACACACCAGGAAACACACACTGAGACACACACACACCAGGTAACACACACTGAGACACACACACACCAGGTAACACACACTGAGACACACACACACCAGGTAACACACACTGAGACACACACACACACACCAAGTAACACACACTGAGACACACACACACACACACACACCAGGTAACACACACTGAGACACACACACAAACACCAGGTAACACACACTGAGACACACACACACACACACACACACCAGGTAACACACACTGAGACACACACACACCTGGTAACACACACTGACACACACACACACACACCTGGTAACACACACTGAGACACACACACACACAACAGGTAACACACACTGAGACAGACACACACACCAGGTAACACACACTGAGACACACACACACACACACACACACCAGGTAACACACACTGAGACAGACACGCACACACCAGGTAACACACACTGAGACACACACACACACACCAGGTAACACACACTGAGACACACACACACACACCAGGTAACACACACTGAGACAGACACGCACACACACTAGGTAACACACACTGAGACAGACACACACACACACACACACCAGATACACACACTCTCACGCTTACAAACATAGCATGTAGGCTAAGTGGCTAACGATACATTTATCTGTGTGCTTTTCTCTGTGTCTCTAAATTCAATTCATTTCAAGGGGCTTTTTTTGGCATAGGAAACATATGTTAACATTGCCAGAGCAAGTGAAGAAGAAAATAAACAAAATATGAATAAACAATAAAAATGAACAGTACATATTATATACAGTACACTCACACAGTACATATTATATACAGTACACTCACACAGTACATATTATATACAGTACACTCACACAGTACATATTATATACAGTACACTCACACAGTACATATTATATACAGTACACTCACACAGTACATATTATATACAGTACACTCACACAGTACATATTATATACAGTACACTCACACAGTACATATTATATATCACACAGTACATATTATACAGTACACTCACACAGTACATATTATATACAGTACACTCACACAGTACATATTATATACAGTACACTCACACAGTACATATTATATACAGTACACTCACACAGTACATATTATATACAGTACACTCACACAGTACATATTATATACAGTACACTCACACAGTACATATTATATACAGTACACTCACACAGTACATATTATATACAGTACACTCACACAGTACATATTATATACAGTACACTCACACAGTACATATTATATACAGTACACTCACACAGTACATATTATATACAGTACACTCACACAGTACATATTATATACAGTACACTCACACAGTACATATTATATACAGTACACTCACACAGTACATATTATATACAGTACACTCACACAGTACATATTATATACAGTACACTCACACAGTACATATTATATACAGTACACTCACACAGTACATATTATATACAGTACACTCACACAGTACATATTATATACAGTACACTCACACAGTACATATTATATACAGTACACTCACACAGTACATATTATATACAGTACACTCACACAGTACATATTATATACAGTACACTCACACAGTACATATTATATACAGTACACTCACACAGTACATATTATATACAGTACACTCACACAGTACATATTATATAGTACACTCACACAGTACATATTATATACAGTACACTCACACAGTACATATTATATACAGTACACTCACACAGTACATATTATATACAGTACACTCACACAGTACATATTATATACAGTACACTCACACAGTACATATTATATACAGTACACTCACACAGTACATATTATATACAGTACACTCACACAGTACATATTATATACAGTACACTCACACAGTACCTAGTATATACAGTACACACACACTACATATTATATACAGTACACTCACACAGTACATATTATATACAGTACACTCACACAGTACATATTATATACAGTACACTCACACAGTACATATTATATACAGTACACTCACACAGTACATATTATATACAGTACACTCACACAGTACATATTATATACAGTACACTCACACAGTACATATTATATACAGTACACTCACACAGTACATATTATATACAGTACACTCACACAGTACATATTATATACAGTACACTCACACAGTACATATTATATACAGTACACTCACACAGTACATATTATATACAGTACACTCACACAGTACATATTATATACAGTACACTCACACAGTACATATTATATACAGTACACTCACACAGTACATATTATATACAGTACACTCACACAGTACATATTATATACAGTACACTCACACAGTACATATTATATACAGTACACTCACACAGTACATATTATATACAGTACACTCACACAGTACATATTATATACAGTACACTCACACAGTACATATTATATACAGTACACTCACACAGTACATATTATATACAGTACACTCACACAGTACATATTATATACAGTACACTCACACAGTACATATTATATACAGTACACTCACACAGTACATATTATATACAGTACACTCACACAGTACATATTATATACAGTACACTCACACAGTACATATTATATACAGTACACTCACACAGTACATATTATATACAGTACACTCACACAGTACATATTATATACATATTACACTCACACAGTACATATTATATACAGTACACTCACACAGTACATATTATATACAGTACACTCACACAGTACATATTATATACAGTACACTCACACAGTACATATTATATACAGTACACTCACACAGTACATATTATATACAGTACACTCACACAGTACATATTATATACAGTACACTCACACAGTACATATTATATACAGTACACTCACACAGTACATATTATATACAGTACACTCACACAGTACATATTATATACAGTACACTCACACAGTACATATTATATACAGTACACTCACACAGTACATATTATATACAGTACACTCACACAGTACATATTATATACAGTACACTCACACAGTACATATTATATACAGTACACTCACACAGTACATATTATATACAGTACACTCACACAGTACATATTATATACAGTACACTCACACAGTACATATTATATACAGTACACTCACACAGTACATATTATATACAGTACACTCACACAGTACATATTATATACAGTACACTCACACAGTACATATTATATACAGTACACTCACACAGTACATATTATATACAGTACACTCACACAGTACATATTATATACAGTACACTCACACAGTACATATTATATACAGTACACTCACACAGTACATATTATATACAGTACACTCACACAGTACATATTATATACAGTACACTCACACAGTACATATTATATACAGTACACTCACACAGTACATATTAT